>NC_141073.1:53262609-53320109 GCF_041138505.1 Cibotium barometz
TATCTGTCGTCTCTCTCTCTCTCTCTCTCTCTCTCTCTCTCACACACACACACACGCACACACACACACGCACACACATGTACACACCGCACATACACTAATGAAAACACACACTATCTCCTCCCACACAAACTATTTTCTACATAGAAATTCTCAGCCTCTCTCTCTCTCTCATGCACACACACACACACACACTCTCTCTCTCTCTGTCTTCACGCACACTCTCTCACATAGAAACTCTCTCTTTCTCTCTCTCTCTCTCTCTCTCTCTCTCTCTCTCTCTCACACACACACACACACACACACACACTTAAATAGATTTACACACATATATATAATTTTAATTAATTAAATTTTAGATTAAATTTTAATGGTAGGGATGAGTGGTGAGGTGTGCTCACTCTCAAATAAATGCATCTTACATGTAATCTCTCTGTACTCTCTCTCTCTCTCTCTCTCTCTCTCTCTCACACACACACACACACACACACACACACACACACTTAAATAGATTTACACACATATATATAATTTTAATTAATTAAATTTTACATTAAATTTTAATGGTAGAGATGAGTGGTGAGGTGTGCTCACTCTCAAATAAATGCATCTTACATGTAATCTCTCTCTCTCTCTCTCTCTCTCTCTCTCTCTCACACACACACACACACACACACACACACATGCACATGCACACTATTTATATATACATGCTTACATACCTATAGATACACATACATACATAATATATATAAGTGTGTATCTATAGGTATGTAAGCATGTATACAAAGATTTCATTGAAAGATGTGAGATGAGATCTTCTTAGATTCAAATTCAAAATTGCATTGGAAGATGTGAGATTTGGCTCCTCCTCACGCTTGCACGAGGAGTGGTTATTTTGAAATAGTCCCACCTCCTTTGCCCACGTGGAGGGAGGTGGGGTTCTCCTTAATCCTGTATAGATACTAAGGCTAGAACATGAGTTAAAAATAAATATGAAAACTTAGGAGGACAACCTCCATGCATTTATTAATGCAAGACAAGAAAGAGGCAAAGAAATATAAAAGAGGTCATCTATAAGATTAGTTATCATTAACAATGGAGATTAGTTATCAGAGTAACAATCGAAATTGAAATTCACAAATTGTGTACATGAGAAAAGCTTTCAATCAAAGAAAAGAAGCTTCATTTTTCATGCAAGGAGGTGAAATAGGATTAAAAGGGTCACCATTGAGTATTGCTTTCTTAAAGTCAACCGATTTCTCCCATATTGTCACATATTTGTGAGAAAAAGTGTTCATTGGGTTGCTCTTTTTGCAAGGCTTTCCATCATCACAATGGCCATCTTCAACACGCCCAAAATGTTATGCACCAAAGAATCTTTGACATTATTTGTCCATGAAGAATATTTGTTGCATATCCATACAATTATACTAAATCCAATGTCTTAATTACTTTTCAATTAATAGGTGGTGGCTTTCCTCTTAACCATTCCATTCCTGGCCATGGGAATGATCCAAATAATACCTCCCCATTTGAATCATATAGTGTAGTGTCACACTCTATGTTATGCCCAATATTTTATTAATATAGTTATTCATATAAACATATGCCCACTCAAATAGATTAACAAGCATTAAACAAACCTTGTTCTTCATATATGTCTACCCGTAAACTGTATGCAACTAGAGACCTCCAAGCATCTCCTATACACTGCATGCAATTGATGACTTCCAAGCATCTCTCATTTACAGAACATTATGAGGAAAAATTCAAAAACGTGGTTTATGGAGATCCTTCATACAATACTCAACCATCCCTTCGAACCTGTGGATTCACATTTGCCTAAGACCTCAACTCATAGACTCAAAATGACACATTCATATCTACATTCCCAACTCCTTATCAAATTTTACATTTTTTCCTTTATTATAAGGCACTGCATCATAAGAAGAAGCACATACCTGTATGCAATGAAGGGAACCTAGGGGTTACACTCATTAGCATGGAGTACACGCATGTCCCACTTATAATAAAGGAAAAAATTTTACATTTTTTCCTTTATTATAAGGCACTGCATCATAAGAAGAAGCACATACCTGTATGCAATGAAGGGAACCTAGGGGTTACACTCATTAGCATGGAGTACACGCATGTCCCACTTATCATAGAGAGTAGCACCTATTGCACTCATAATGGAGTACACACATAGCTTTCTTTAGGGAGAAGTTCACCATGGAAGCTTAGAGCTCCAAAGAGTAAGATTACTCATGAAAGTGTAAATGATCAAAAGGGTACAATGCCCATGAGCCCTATACCTAATATAGCCCAAGGCCCCTCAAAAGTACACATGTAAATGTCCCTAAGACCAAGTGCCTAAGCCCCATTCCCCATGTGCATGTGCAATGAAATCTACTTCATTACAAACCATCACCTCCTCTACAATGATTTCATTCTCAAAATCGAAGGGTGGTCATGCCCAAAGAAAAGACATATACAAGTGGCTATGTACAAAAGCCAAAAATCACATCCATGACTGAATGTGGATGTAGCAGAAGACCCATACATGAATCATATGACCCCCAAGGTCAAATAGAAAGGATAAAGGGCTCCCATCGATGATGAGGCCATCTAAGCAACCACGTGGATCGAAAGGAAATCTGAGGCATGCAAAATCTAAGGCAATGGTCTCACGATAATTCTGGTGCAAGTGGAGAGGATAAGGAACCACTATCGAGATGACAAAGCTAGTCGATTATCCTCCAGGATCAAAAGGGCATGTATGGTATACATCCCAAACCATCGAAGCTGAGATGGTAGTAGCTCTTGGATCAAAAGGAAACCTCGGCTCCAAAGAAATAGTAGCTCCAGGGTCAAAAGGAAAACTCATAAGCCATTCCTCATCATGACCGCAGTGTAAATCTGACACGAAAGGCATCCACCGAAAAAAGCTCAAAACTCCTGGCCAGAATGTCAAATGGTCCTAGCATAAAAGAGCCATCATGTAGGCCAAGACTGAGATACATCGTAGGTGCATCTGAATTTTGAGCCAAATATCCACAAACCATACTCCTCAAGTGGCAAAGAATGCATTCGAAGGAAAATGTCCTGGCTCCAAAGAACATAGGCTTGTGTCAACATGCCAAAAGAACATATCTCAAGGTCGGCATCATGTGAGGGTAAGAGTTAACCAATGCCATCATCCCAGGTAGCATCACTCAAAATGTCAAATACATGATCCACTATGTCAATAAGTATATGGGCATGAGCCAAACCATACACTACCTCCTCATGTGCAAAACCCTCTATGTGTGTATGATGATCTAAGATATCAATATAATCATCAACATCATCATAATCATCACTCAAAATGTCAAAGACATGATCCACTATGTCAATAAGTATATGGGCATGAGCCAAACCATACATTACCTCCTCATGTGCAAAACCCTCTATGTGTGTATGATGATCTAAGATATCAATATAATCATCAACATCATCATAATCATGTGCAAAACCCTCTGTGTGTATGATGATCTAAGATATCAATATAATCATCAACATCATCAACATCATCACTGAAAAATAAAGAGGTATCCTCACACGAAAGATAAATAGTATCATCTCCTAAGTCATCATCCATGGCATCCCCAAGGGCTCCAAGGTCATCCTCATAAACATGGTCTATCTCCATCAATGATGCCCCTATGTGACCTAAATCCCATGATAAATTTATCTCCAATAATATAGGATCTAAGGAGATGTCTGGATCAAATGCAAATCTCTTAAGATCTGTGTCATACAATCTACTATGAAAATGGTCAATATGCATAATCCTACTACGATGTCTTTTGCATCAATGAAATCACACTACTCTCATGCACTATCCCTGACTGCTCAAATATATGAGCTCTATCCACACGAATAGTGCCAAGAATGTTGCAAAATACTAGGAGTAGTAGTCCTATCAGCAATATCTCCACAAATAGAAATCCTAAAAAAATAGCATGATGCATCTAATACTAGTAACTCAAGCCTATGCTCATAGGTGTCTCCCATGACTCGTATGCGGAGTATCACTATCATTGAGTGTGCTAATGGATACATCACTAATCAAAAGCACACTATCCTCGTGATTCGTAGGAAAGATGATAGGCATAGAAGTGTCGATGCTCGGTATGCTTGCTACCATCTCTGTCCTCGAGATCATAACCACATGATCTAACTCACACACATCACCCTCGGTATCACTATCACATACATCATCATGTGCATCAGTGTCAGTGGCATCACATGCACATGTATCGTTATTATCATGTGTCTGTGTGTGCGATACATTACTATCATAATGTGTATGTGTGTGCGATACATCAATATCATTACATATGCGTGTATGATCATCACCATGTGTACATGTGTCAACAACAATATCATCATCAACATGATAATCATCTCATCACTATCCACATTATCACCCACTGAGTGCATGTCATCATTATACCAATCCTTAGGTATATAGTCATCTCTGCTCATGAGTGTAGGGCACTCAATCAAATCCCCACATACATCATCCCATGTAAGCAATGCCGAACCATCCATGTAAAGATAAACACATGAATCCTCAATAAAATCACCATGTGTAGAACATCTGGACCATCTGGCAGCACAGACATCCTCCTCATCATCAAATAAGTCTCTAAACTGGCTAGGGAATAAAATCTGAAGCTCAAACATCCATATGTGACATGAATATGATGTGTCATCATAGCATGTGTCGGCGATGAAGAAGGATCTAGAGGTTGATGTTAGAATCAATATCATTAACAAAGAGATTAGATGATAATTAAGATGAGATTAGTGTGAGTAATTAATTGATAACTTAATGTAAGCATGGATAATCAAAAATCAATAAAATTTTCATTGTCAATGCTTTAATTTATAGAGTTTATATCCAAGCATCTAATCCCAGTGATCTTTCTTTGATTCACTCCACCTCTTTGTTGGAATTAGGGTTGCAGGAATGCACACACAACTTCAAGAAGATGAGGAAGCTTGAGCACAACACAGTAGTGTATTATGAGTGCCAAAAATGAAAGATTACGAGCCCTAGAAGATAATGGGCGTATATACAATGCACGGGGGAAAAAACCTCCTAGTGAGGGAAAAAGTGCCCCGGCGGTCCTAAGTGTGTTCACACACATCACTACTATAATATGGTAACAAATCCCCCCTGGAGTGATGCGGTGAACAAGAGCTAGCACTCATGTATAGGGAAGTGTCTAGCTATGTGGACGAATCCACAAAAGGGAGTAAGCCCAAAGCTTTGCGAAAAGCTTCGAACTTCTCACGAGGCAGAGCCTTTGTGAAAAGGTCTGCAAGGTTATCCTGTGTTGGCACATAAGCCAAACTGATCTCTCCTGCAGAGAGTCTCTCCCTGACATAATGGTAGTGCACCTCAATGTGCTTCGTACGAGCATGGAACACTGGGTTCCGCGCAACTGCCAATGCGCTCTGACTGTCAGTGAAGATGGTGGTGGCAGATGGCTGCCCAACACCCAAATCAGCCATAAGGCGTCTGAGCCACACACACTCAACCGTAGCTGTGAAAGCTGCCCTGTACTCAGCTTCACAACTAGAAGTGGCCACAGTAGGCTGCTTCTTGCTCAACCATGATATGCATGAGCTTCCAAGCATGAAGCAAAAACCACTCGTGGACACGCGTGTGTCATAACAACCAGCCCAGTCAGAATCTGAAAAAACATGTAAATCTGGCGGCAATGATCCCCCCTTGGGATAAAACAACCCAAGATGCCGAGTACCACTCAAATAGCGAAAGATACGCTTCACTGTCTGCCAATGCTTAATGCCTGGGCTATGCATAAATCTGCTCACCTGTGAGACTGCAAACTGAATGTCTGGCCTCGTAATGCATACATAAATGAGGCAACCAACAGCTGTCTGATAGAGTGTGACATCAAAGTGATCTCCAGCATCATGAAGACTCAACTTCAAACCTGTCTCCATTGGAGTAGCAATAGGCTTGCAGTCTTCAAGGCCAAATCTCCGCAACAATGTTTCAATATACTTTGTCTGACACAAAGCAATACCTCCATCACACTGCTTAAATTGTATCCCCAAATAATGATGCAAATGCCCCAAATCTGACATCTCAAAAGAGGCATTCAAATCAGCCTTAAAATCAGCAATATGACTCTCATTTGGTCCTGTGAGCAGCATGTCATCGACATAGAGAGCAATGATTAGATGTACACCATCCACACGTTTAACATACAAAGTGCTTTCTGTTGGACTATTCTGAAACCCATGTGCAGTCAAATATGCATGTATTTTTTCATACCAAGCTCGTGGAGCTTGCTTTAAACCATATAAAGCCTTTTTTAACCTGCACACTTTGTTTTCCTGCCCTCTTTGAACAAAACCACGAGGCTGCGATACATACACCTCCTCATGCAAATCTCCATTTAAGAACGCAGTCTTTATGTCCAGCTGATGTACATTCCAACCATTATGAGCTGCTAATGCACAGATGCTACGAACAGTGGTCATACGACATGTGGGAGCAAAAGTCTCATCAAAATCAATGCCCTTCTCTTGAGCATAACCTTTTGCAACAAGCCTAGCCTTATGGCGATCCACTGTGCCATCAGGCTTACGCTTCAATTTGTATACCCACTTAGTGCCAATGGCCTTCTTGCCAGGGAGCAAGTCACATAAAGACCATGTACTATTCTTCATAATAGCATCGTATTCTGCTTGCATAGCAGCCATCCAATTTTCTGAACTTTGTGCCTCATCAAATGAAACAGGCTCACTTTCATCGCACATACTAGAAACAGCCAATGCATAACAATCTGACGCATAAGAGGCACCATGAGAGCCAGAACGAGTGCGACTAGACAAAGGGGCATCCAACTTGCTGTCACGCAAAGTCTGCACCAGCCATCTAGGCATGTTTCTAGAGCCCTCAATCTCTTGTCTCTCATCCTCAAGTGCATCATGCACATCTGCATCAGATATAGGCTGATCTGTGCCATCATTTAAAACCTGCATAGGCTGAAAAACTGCCTCATGAGGTATTGCACTTGACTGTGCACCACTGAAAAGAGGCAACAATGTATCATAGACATCACGTGAGCTGATATCTGTCTCCTTAGTACATGAAACCAAGGGCTGAACTGCATCTTCCACAAATACAACATCACGGCTAACCAAAATGCGCTTTGTCTGTGGATGATACAAACGATAGCCTTTGCTCTCAGCACTATATCCAACAAAAATACATTTGACAGCTTTGTCATCCAATTTTCTGCGATGTTGCACAGGCACTAATGCATATGCCAGGCAACCAAAAACACGTAAATGGCCAACAGATGGCTTGCGGCTATGCCAAGCCTCATATGGAGTGACAACCTGTAATGCTTTGGTGGGACACCTGTTTAGTACATAAGTGGCACACATGACAGCCTCAAGCCAAAAACCATGTGGTAGACTTTGACTCTTAACCATACATCTTGCCATTTCCATGAGAGACCTGTTTTTTCTCTCAGCCACACCATTTTGCTGTGGTGTATACGGCACTGTACATTGGTGTTTTATCCCACGCTCAGCCAGAAATGCATTAAATTCTGAAGACATATACTCCCCCCCTCGATCTGAACGGAGGGTGCCCATCTTACTTTCTGACACATTTTCAGCCATAACCAAAAACTGTTTGAAGCACAAAAACACTTCGGACTTTGCCTTCAAAGGATATACCCATGCATGCCTGGTAAAATCATCAATGAAAGTCACGAAGTAAAGGTAGTTTCCAAATGATGGAGTTTGCATGGGACCACAAACATCACTGTGAACAAGCTGCAATCTGCGTTCAGCTCTCACTGATCCATCTTTGGGAAAGGAAGCACGCTGCATTTTACCCAATATGCAGCCCTCACAAACATGCTTGACAGGTGCCTCAAGCTTAGGCAAAGAAGACACCATTTCAGATTTCTGCAGGCGCAGCAAACTTGCAAAATTCAGATGACCAAAACGTGCATGCCACAGTTTTGCATTTGAAATAGCCTGCGTATCCATAATAGCACATGCTGAATCCTCTACACATTTGCCATCCATATTGAGCTTATACAGCCCTCGACATAGTGAACCAGATGCTACAATGATGTCACCACAAGAGAGATCATGAACAGTACATCTGTCATCTACAAATTTTACAACCAAACCTGTTTTGGCAAATGCGGAGATTGACAGCAGATTCTTTTTGATCCCTGGCACATACAATGCATCAAAAAGTGTAAAGGTGTTGCAATTTGCAACATTCAGCACAATCTGTCCAACTCCTTTAACGGGATAAGAGGAGTTATTGGCACAAGTGACAGTATTCCCTGTGGGAGCAGACTCAAGGAAAGTGAATAAACTGCGCTGCGAGGTGATATGCTTAGTGGCACCACTGTCAAAGTACCATACATCTGAATCTACTGCAGACATACATGTGTCATGCAAAGATGGGTCATAACTGCACTGCGCATTGAATGCCCATTCTGTATCTTGAACAACATTAGCAGATTCATTGTTAGAAGGAGAGGCATCTGCAACAGCCATACCAGCCTCTTTCTTCTTAGCCTCTTTCGCAGCCAGCTTAGGACACGCTTTGATGACATGATCATTTCCCTTACAGTACTTGCAAAATGTCTTCTGTTTGTCACCCTTCTTCTCATCTTTGTCTTCCTTCTTTGGTTGCGCAGCATTTGCAGATTTCTGCTTACTAGAAGAAAAGCCAGCTTTACCTTTCCCGCTTCTCTGACTAGCAACGAAAGCTTGATCTGCGACACGCATAATATTCCTGTTTTGCCTTGACTGGTCTTCTTGCAGCAAAACAGAAACTAACTCCTCAAATGATAAGGCATTGGGATTGCCTTTCATCATCAAGCGAAGAGTGGAAGCAAAACCCTGATAAGAATCTGGTAGACCATTCAAAACAGTCTGCACAAGTGAACTGTCTGACAGGATTTCATCTGCAGAAATGAGCTGCTCTTTGAAATCCTTGATCTTTGTCAAAAAGCTATCCATAGAATCACCTTCGTTCATATGCTCACTCTCCAACTGTTTTCGGAGGTAAGCAACACGAGCCTCATTTCTTGCCTGATACAATGTGGCAAGTACATCCCAAGCATCCTTAGAAGTCCTGCAGGAGCGAATATGTGGGATAATGGTACGTTTGACAGACAGCGCAATCAAGGCATGAGCCTGTGCATCTCTACCATCCCAACGAATCTGCTCTGCTGAAAGTGGTGGTTCTCGAACAGCTGCTACAGCACTTGTGCCTGCACCATCATCAACAGTACCTGTTTTTGATGTGTTTGCAGCATTCCCAGCCACAATAGGACGTGCATCAATACCCTGCACAATGTTCCATAACCCCTTTGCTACCAATACATGTCGCATCATATATGCCCACAATGGATAGTTGGTGCCATCCAACTTATCCTCAGCAGCCAACATGCGGAATACATCATTGTTGTCAGCCATGGCCAATGACTGTACTACTAGATGTAAATGCTGTCTGTAAGAGGTAAACCTGTATAAAATCGACCTGTGCTATGTAGCACAGCCCAAAACAGACGAATGGGCACCTGTCCTGCAGATTTTAATCTTGACAGAAAATCTGCACAGTAGGACGATTTTGCCTGCGCAGTACTTGGAATGCAAAAACGGAGGGCGAAATGACTTCAGATCAAAATTCTGAAACGAACGAGCCCTACGGGTTCTCCCACGGCATATACTAACCTGCAGACGCTCGTGAAACCTCGTCGCAATCGGAGGAGATGAAGCGGCAGGTGCCGGTGATGCTGCCCGGGAGGAGGAAGCCTGCTCTGATACCAATTGTTGGAATTAGGGTTGCAGGAATGCGCACACAACTTCAAGAAGATGAGGAAGCTTGAGCACAACACAGTAGTGTATTATGAGTGCCAAAAATGAAAGATTACGAGCCCTAGAAGATAATGGGCGTATATACAATGCACGGGGGAAAAAACCTCCTAGTGAGGGAAAAAGTGCCCCGGCGGTCCTAAGTGTGTTCACACACATCACTACTATAATATGGTAACACTCTTTTGCTTGATTCTCTCTATCTCTTCCCAAAATATCTCCACACATCCTAAAGCTTCTCATGCTACCCTTTATTCTCTTCTAGTAGATACTTCTCACCTTTTCACAGCTTTTCTCTCATTTACAGATTCTCTTTTATAGTCTCTTGTTAAGGGCTTGTTCTTGTATATACCTTATTTACTTGTATATTTCAACACCTCCCCTCAAGTGAATAGTCTTAGCACACTTGGACTCTATACCAAGTTTTCCTCTTACTTGGTAGTCTATGATGACCAGTGCATCAAGTTCCTAAACTCATAGTCTTTGATACTCTCTCTATGTGTCCAAGGCTACTATAAGTGCCTGTGACCTTGACTAAAGTGCTCACATACATCTACCACATGGCCTACATCATCGGTGGCTCAGAGGTGGTTTTACTCTGTTGGGGCAGGTTACATTGGGTTGTGGGGTTTCTCTCTCTCTCTCTCTCTCAGAAAAGATGATCTGACTCCACTTCCTTAGGAGCCTCCATGAAGTTTGCCGATGTCGTTTCTTCTCCATTGGGTTTGTTGTAGCAATCTCTTGCCATGTGTGCTTTCCACAGTTGTGGCAAGTGAAGGTCCTTCCTTCTACTCTGTCTTTTCCTCGTTCTCCTCGTCCTCTCATGAGAATCCTTCTCGGGTGAAAAATGTTTTTTCTTCTCCAGTTGTTGAGTCTAGTCATTTCTTCTCTTTGACCTTGGTCTCTTGCTCTAATAGAGCTCTTTCTATCTCATGCAGCTTTAGTTCAGGTACATTCTTTAAGGTTGCTATAATATTTTCATATTCACTTTTGTCTACACTCTTCAGAAGCACTGCTAGTGTCTCATCATCTTCTATCTTTTTGTTAATGGTTACTAATTGTTGTTTAATGCTTTTATATTTGTTCAAGTGTGATTAAAGGTTCACTTTTCTTCATATCCAGTTTGTAGAATTGCATTAACAAATTTATCTTTGAATTTTTTGCTTGAGTGTTAAATAATTTAGTGAGTTCATCACATGCATCTTTTGTCCATTGTATCCTTGTGATGTGATGAATGATTTCATCATTTAAACTGAGTGCGATGAGTCCTAATGCTTTCTCATTCTTGTTCTTTCACTCATTTTTTTCCACTCACCTTTGGGCATTCATCTCTTCCCTCAACTAGTCCCCATAAAATTTTCCTCATAAGCAAATACATGGTTTTTGTTTTCCATGTATAAAATTGCTTCCCATTAAATTTGGCTATCTCTTGTGTCGTGCTCATGATGATGTGAAGGAGGTCTTACCTCTTGATCTAATTTCAAGATTCAAGGGTAGTGTCTACCCTTTTACAACTCAATCTGGTGTTTAAGTGATGATTATAACAGATTTATCAGCATGAATTCACCAGAAATTACATAAAGCAAAGGGTAACAAATCTGTACTGAATGGTTAGAGTATCAAACCATCTTCGAATTGCAATCTGAAGTTATAGGGATGTGTATCAGATACCCAATAGTTAATTTGAACTCTCAATTGTATAAAATACAGTGATTAGTGTTGATTAATCATTGATTAGCAAAATAATCCTCTGTTTTATGTGCAAAAAACAGAGTATGCGGGGAGTCCATAGAGTTCAAATGAGCTCAACTTCTTTCAAAGCCATCAATGGCAGTTAGTCTAGTAGAGGATTAAGCCAAAAAACACAAGATTTGACCAAACATTGAATGCTTAATCTCTATTTTACCAAAGTCACCTGCAGATTTGATGCAGAGCTTGAATCTCACTGTAGACTTGATGAAATCAAAAACTGTCTTCACCAGCTTATAGAGCACCCTTGAAAACCTTTAGGGCCAAGAGAAATTAGGCCAATTGTATTTGGTGCAGAAGGAATCTTAGTTTTGCTTTTAAAAAAATGGCGCTTGAAAAAACGCAGAAATTTATAGCATGCGTCGAACGGTTTGATGATTTGATATGATGGCCTGAAACAAATGGAGTGTAGCTATGTTTGGCTAAAAGGGTTTGGGCCAATTTTATGTGTGAAGGGAGAGAGAGCTCCTTCACCAGTTGGGAGTACATAGGTTAATTGAAAAGGAGCTAAAAATTTGATTTTTTTCTTAATCCTAATTAACTAGGTGATTAGCAATAAATTTGATGGATTCTAAGCTAGGCTCTGATACCATGTTAAATTTGCAGTAATGTGATGAGCTATGGTGGATCAAATGCTAGAATCAACATCATTAATAAAGAGATTAGATGATGATTAAGATGAGATTAGTGAGCAATTAACTGATAGCTTAATGTAGGCATGGATAATAAAAAACCAGTAAATTCTCATTATGTGAGAAAGAAGAGATGAGAGAAGAGACAATATACTCAAGAACTCATCAATGAACCACTAGCCAACTTGATTAGAAATGAACTACAATGCCTCATATATATAGGCACAAGATGAACAGATCTCTAGAAAAGTTCTTCCACCCAAAAATGTGTAAATAGGAAAAAATGGAAATGAATGCTATAAATCCCAAAAATGCCTAGAGGCTAAAGAGTATGCCACTAGCGTGACACCATCTGGAGATGACACCTATCCTCCTCTTCAGGTCCAGATGGGAGGACCAACGCCAACGCGCTAAAGAAGATAATCAAGGTAGGTCGAGGAAGAGGCTTAGTAAACAAATCAGCAACATTATCTTTGGTAGGACAATACTCAAGTTGAATGCGACCTTCAGAAATCCAATCACGAACAAAATGAAAATAAACATCTTGATGTGTTTGGATCGTCCTCGAATAACTGGATTTTTGGCTAAAGCAATAGCACTCTGTGAATCTGAGTAGATGAGTGTCAGAGTAGATGAACATCCAAGGTGATTCAGAATTTGCTGAAGCCAAAGTGCTTCAGAAGTGGCATCAAGATATGACTTGTACTCTACTTCTGTCGATGAAGAAGAAGTAATTCGCTGCTTTTGACATTTCCAAGAAACAAGTCCTTTACCAAGCATAAAACAATAGCCTGACATGGAACGCCTAGTATCAATACACCCTGCCCAATCAGAATCTGAGTAACCAATAAGTGTATCTCCACCGGCATAAGAAATGCCATTCTCAAGAGTTCCATGAAGATATCGAAGAACCCTCAAAGCTGCCTGCCAATGAGATCGACGAGGCTGTGAAGAGAATTGGCTGAGAATACTCATAGCATAGGAGAGATCTGGCCAAGTGTTAACCAAATAAAGTAGAGAACCAATAAGTTGGCGATACTCTGTAGAATCAACCTTAAGGGAATCATCATCTTTGGATAATTTTGAATTAGGATCCATGGGACAAGTGAGTGATGCACAATCATGCATGCCATATTTCTCAAGCAACCTTAAAGTATACTTCTTTTGACAAAGAAAGATGCCAGAAGCAAATTGCCACACTTCTAAACCAAGAAAATAGTGGAGTAGTCCAAGATCAGTCAGGGCAAATGATGTCGTGAGTTGAGTTTGAACCCATTTGAGTAGGTCCAAATTAGAGCCAGTGAGTGTCAAATCATCCAAATAAAGCACAAGAATGCATATATCATCATCCACAATAAGCACATAAAGATTAGGATCTGCATGAGTCCTCTCAAAATGTAGAGAAAGGAGAAAACTGTCAATCTTCTGATACCAAGCTTGAGGAGCTTGCTTAAGACCATAAAGAGCTTTCTGTAATAAATACACATCATGTTCATGACCCTGTGCAATAAAACCTTCAGGTTGTGCCACATAAACTTCCTCCTCTAAATCTCCATTCAAGAAGGTAGATTTAACATCCATTTGATATATAGGCCAGGCATAGTGAGAAGCAAGAGCAAAAACAACACGAATAGTAGAATATCTGGTGGTAGGAGCAAAAGTTTCATCAAAGTCTTCACCTTCTTTTTGAGCATAACCTTTAGCAACAAGTCGTGCCTTGTACTTATCAAGAGTACCATCAGAATGAAACTTGACTTTGAAAATCCACTTAACACCAATGACCTTTTTATGTGAAGGTCGTGGAACTAGTTGCCATGTGTTATTAGATTCAATAGAAGAAATCTCTGCTTGCATTGCTTCACACCAATGTGGTAAGGAAAGAGCTTCCTTAACCGTTTCAGGCTAAAACACATCACCAATATGAGACATCAAGGCAATATTTACTGAAGGGCATGTACGTAAGACACGTGTAGTAGATTGTTGAGCATCTGAAAGTGATATACTTGAATCCTGAAGTAGAGAGCGAACCCATTTTGGAGGACTAGAAGTCCGTGTAGAATCCAATGAAGTAGTAGGTGTCGCAATCGAAATGGATGAAGGGGATAACGTAGGAAGTGATGGTGTAGATGAGGATGAGACTATAGGGAAGTGATGGTGTAGATGAGGATGAGACTATAGGGAATGAGAGAGGCTCAAGCTCAAGAGATGGAAATGGATCTGAGAGAGATGTAGAAGGTGGTAACTCATCAAGACCAAAAATATGCTCATCAAAGATGGCATCACGTGAAAGAACAATATCCTCACGAGAAGGATCCCAAAAATGGAACCCTTTGGAGCGAGAAGCATATCCTATGAATATCATAGGTTTGGACTTAGCATCAAGAGTCCTCCTCTTAGAAGAAGGCACATGCACATGAGCAACACAACCAAAGACATAAAACTGAGAAACAGTAGGCTTGTGGCCTGTGAAAGCCTCCTCTGGAGTCATGCCATCCCCACTGCTTTCGTAAGAGAGCGATTGAGAAGGTAAACTGAAGTAGCTATAGCCTCACCCCAAAAGAAGGAAGGTAGCGTCGCATGATGTAAGAGGGAGCGGGCCATTTCCTTCACCGTTCTATTCTTTCTTTCAACCACACCATTCTACTGAGGAGTGTAGGGTATGGTGGTTTGTCGATGTATGCCTTTTGAAGCTAGAAAATCCTCAAATGCTGTAAACTCACCTCCATTGGCAGTCCTGAGAAAAGATACCTTTTGACTTGCTTGATTCTCCATTTGGGAAAGCCAAACCTTGAAATGAGAAAGAGCATCAGACTTCTTAGGTAAGAAATAAACCCATGATTTGTGAGAGAAGTCATCCACCACAAGAAGCATATAATACTTGGATCCACCAAGCGATTGTACTTCCATAGGTCCTGCAAGATCAGCATGAACAAGCTCAAGTATACGTGTGGCCCTATGAGTAGCCTCCTCTGGAAAAGAAGCCCGATGTTGCTTTCCTTGAGCACAAGAAGAACAAATGTGATGGCGAGGTTTCTGAAGCTTTGGTAGACCTGTAATAACCATGTCATGTGAGACAAGATGTTGCAAAGTAGCAAGAGGAACATAGCCAAAGCGGAAATGCCATAGATCACTATCTTCATTAGAAACAAGTGCTTTAGGAGAAGCAAATAATTGATGAAGATGAGACTCATGTGGTGGCAACTGTGCTGTAAAAGAGCTTATATGATAAAGCCCAGCATTTTGATAACCATGTGCCACACAAGAAAGTGACTGTCTATCAATGATTTCAATCACTTCATCATCAAAGTAAACCCCAAGACCTTTAGAAGTAGCCTTAGAGATAGAAGATAAGTTGGCAGACATCTTAGGCACATGCAAAACATCATGTAAGATGGCATCTCTAAAAGAAACATCACCAATACCAATCTCACAGGGAGAGACGAAGCATCATCAATGTGTACTGATGATGAAGAGATGGACTTATGGTTTTCCAATAAGGAAGAACTATTTGTCATGTGAGAGGTAGCACCACTGTCAGCAATCCACTCATCCGTAGTATGCGTATCAAGATCTTTGATTACCACAAGTGATGTGTCACATGAAGAAGTAGAAGACATAGCAACATATGCAACCTTGGCGTTACCGTCTTCCTTCTTGTCTTTGTCTTTGTTGTGAGAAGATGTTAATGTAGAAGAACCCTTAGATTTGGATTCAAGTTCAGCTTTTACCTTCTTGGATGCCGCCTTCTTAGCAAAATAACGATCCTCCGTATGGCCACTACGACCATAGAAAGTGCACTCCTTGGAAGAATCCTTTGCTTTGTCCTTGTTGCCTTTGGTTGAAGAATCTTTAGCATTGGAATTCGAGCCTTTGCGTTGATCATTCCCCTTGCCTTTGCCTTTGCCCTTGCCTTGGCTTACAAAGGCCAAGTCCTTTTTGTTTTGCTTGCGAGTAAGGCACTTATCATGAAGAAGACCCATAGTCTCTTCAAAGGAAGGGAAAGGAACTCGAAGAAAGATGTTATCTTTGAACGATTCAAAAGAAGAAGGCAATTTACCAAGTAGCTTGTGGACCGGATTGCTTACCAATGTACCAAATTCTTCAAGTTGCCGCTTGATTCGATTGAATTCTCCAAGCTTCTCCACTAAGTTGTCGGATTCGGAGAGAGAAAGCTTATCCAAATCTTCTTCCAACTTAGCCGTCTTCCATATTGCATTTGTATAGCGTGCCATAATTGTTGAGCCGTACTCCTTGTAGAAAAAAATTGAGACACAACCGATGTAGACATGCCATGCACAAGTAAAGCTTTGGCCTGTGCATCCATATAGGTTTGATATTGAGAAGGCACCATATGAGGAGAAGTGATTATAGACCACACCCCGACGCTTTTCAAAAGAAGTTGCATAAACAAGGACCAAGTGTGGTAGTTGTTTGGGGTAAGCTTTTGTGAATCGAAAAGACTTGGATGGCTTAAAGATTGAGTGAATGGGTTAAAGGGCTGATATGATTGAGTGGGGAGAGGAGTAGTAGTGGAAGAAGTAGAAGGAGGAATCATAGTAGATGAAGTTGCCATAAAAGGCATAGATGATGTAGGGGGATATACCATAGAGGGCATAGAAGTATGTGGATAGGAAGGCATAAAGGACAAAGAAGAAAGAGAGAAAGGATCCGTAGAAGGTAATGGATATGACAGAAAGAGAGAAAGGATCCGTAGAAGGTAATGGATATGACAGAAAAGAGAAAGTAGAAGCACCTATCGAAGAAGGAATTGCACCGACTTCCGTTGTAGTAGTTGCCGGTCCCCAACCGTCGTTAGGAGATGTAGGATCCATAGTATCTTCAAGTTTGCCTTTGTCTTTTGGAGTAGAGGACTTCCGAGATCCCATAGGGAGAGGAGGGTGGGAAAACACAAGGGAAGAAGTGTCATACCTCCAAAAACATAGCCAATAGATGGGCTGTCCACCAAGGAAGTATCTCCAAAATACGCACAAAGATAGTGCGAAAACGCAGCCACAAAACGCAGCCGATATATGAACCAATAGACTCCGTAGAAACCACCAAAAGAGGGCTGAGAATGTAGCCTTAGGTAGAAGGAGTATGGAGGAGTTGATTGTCCACAAAAATGCAAACACAAAGTGTGTAACAAAGTGGAATTTTCACCCAGTAGAAAGGTGTAGAAAAGAGGATGAATATATACCTCAAAACACCATGAAGAGGGCTGAAGTTGATGATGAAAACGCAGCCAAGAAATCTCTCCACAAGAAGCCTCCAAAAAAATGCTACCGCATGTAGGGAAAACTAGTTGGCAATGTTTTCACCGCCACTATAGATCTGCAACAGAATTGTACTCTACATTGTTCTTAATCTGCACCAATCCTTGAAAATATATATCAAGTGCACATAATCTTGAAATTTGCACCAAGATTCTGTACACTTTCTTGAAATTGTATCATATACTCTGCACATCAATCTTGATTTTTTGCACCACAATCTTCTTCTTGCAATGTTTCTCCAAGAACTCCAAGATTTTGGCAATCTAAGGTTTGATGTTGAAGAAATAAGGGCTTTAAGGATTGATATTTGAAACTATAGGCTCTCTAATCAAGATAATGCAAGAAAATTATTCAAAATTAGTTGCTAAAATCTCTACAAACAATAATTTGAAAAATCAATAAAATTTCAAGAAAATCAAGATCAAGAAGATCAAGAAATTAAATAGTAAAGTGAATTAGGGTTATGAAAACAATGACTAATATAAATTTAAAAATGATTAACATAAATTTCATTGCTAATCTTGTCAAAACAAGAAATTAGCAAATCTAAAAACTATATAAAAATCAATTCTGAAAATGATTAATACTAATCATGATCAAGATAATGCATTTTGAAAAACTAGATTAAGCATAATCTGAAAATGATTATCACTAATCACTCCAAGGGCTCTAATACACCAATGCAATGAAGGGAACCTAGGGGTTGCACTCATTAGCATGGAGTACACACATGTCCCACTCATCATAGTAGCACCTATTGCACTCATAATGGAGTACACACATAGCTTCTCAAGAGGGAGAAGTTCACCATGGAAGCTTAGAGATCCAAAGAGTAAGAGTACTTATGAAAGTGTAACTAATCAAAAGGGTACAATGCCCATGAGCCCTATACCTAATATAGCTAACGGTCCCTCAAAAGTACACATGTAAATGTCCCTAAGCCCAAGTGCCTAGGCCCCATTTCCCTTGCACATATGCAACGAAATCTACTTCATTACATTGTACATCCAAAGAAATAAAAGAAAATGTTATAAACATTGACCAATATACAATGACATACATTTATAAAAGCATGTTATTAAAATTGGTTGGAGAGAGATAAATAAAGAGAACAAAAAACCCAAGGAACTAGCTTTCTTCTTCATTAGTATGAAGGTTAGAATCATATTTCGGAGGCATGATTATCCTAGGATAATCATGCACAATCAAATGCTTTCTAGGATAATCATGAAGGTTAGAATCATATTTCGGAGGCATGATTATCCTAGGATAATCATGCACAATCAAATGCTTTCTAGGAGAATTGGACCATGCAACAATTGAACATGAAGATTCAATATATCTAGATCAACACAACTTAGACAAAGATGGAGAACAAGGACCACCCTCCACATTAGAGGAGTCATCGAAACTTTTCAAACTTACCAATGCTTCAATGAAGATATCCGCAATATGAACTTCAAGATCAACTTGATCTTGTAGCACTTTTTCTCTGAAAAATGATAATGTACCTCAATGTGTTTCATATGAGCGTTAAATACTAGATTCTTGGCCAATTGAATGGAACTCATGCTATCAATATATATAGGTAGTACTAGCTTTTTCAAGATTATCTCCGAGTCTGTTATTAAGAGTAGTTGCTTTCATGCAACTTCACATGCTGCTTGTGCTGAAGATCTATATTGTGCTTCTACAATATTCAAGGCTATTGTAGGTTGTTTCTTTGATGTCTAAGAAACAAAACCATTCCCAATTGAGCAACACATGCTTGTGGTGCTTTTCCTTTGTTGATGAATCACCTACCTAATCTACATCACAATATGTAAGAAGTTTGAACTCATCTTCACACCAATAGTGAAGTCCATGATTCACTGTGTTTTTGACATATCTTTTTCTCAGTGTGCATCCATGTGAGGTTTCCTTGGGCTTTGCATAAACTGGCTTACCACTCCAACTACATAAGCAATATCTGGCCTTGTAATTGTGAGATAAATAAGTTTTCCCATGAGTTGTCTATACAAGATTTCATCTTCAAATATCAATCCTTTGTCTGCTTAAATCTCTACATTCATCCCCAAAGGTATAGCTATAGGTTGCAATTTGTCAAACCATATTGTTCCACCATGTCCATTGCATACTTTCTTTATGAAAGCACATGTGCTTTTTCCCCTTTTATTATTTTATTATTTTAAGGAAATATCCTAAGTCCATGTTGAACTTTGCACAAAGTTATGCTTTTGCTTTTGCATTCTCTTCTTCATAATTTTTTGTCAAGATAATAGCATCCACATAAAGTACCAAAATTCCAATGTTGCTTCCTTCTATCTTTACAAAGGGTGAAGGATCTACATAACTATTGTTGAAGCCAATATTTTGAGAATGTGTCAAACCATGCTCGAGGTGCTTGCTTTAATCCATATAAAGCTTTCTTTAACTTGCACATATGTGTTGGATGATGTAGGTCTTCATGCCCTTGAGGTTGTTCCATGTAAACCTCTTTAATCCATATAAAGCTTTCTTTAACTTGCACATATGTGTTGGATGATGTAGGTCTTCATGCCCTTGAGGTTGTTCCATGTAAACCTCTTTCTTCGAGTAAACATTGAGAAAGGAATTATTCACATCCATTTGATGATATATCCAACTATGATTTGATCCTAAATCAATGACGATTCTGATCATTATCATCTTTAAAATGTGAGAAAGTTTCTTCATAGTCTACTCCATAAGTTTATGTACATTTTACAAACAAGTCTTACCTTGAACATGTTTACACTTTCATCCGAGTTGTATTTGATCCTATAAACCCATTTTTATCTAATGACCTTAAAATGGGTGAGAAAGTTTCTTCATAGTCTACTCCATAAGTTTATGTACATTTTGCAAACAAGTCTTACCTTGAATATGTTTACACTTTCATCCGAGTTGTATTTGATCCTATAAACCCATTTTCATCTAATGACCTTAAAGTCGTCTTTGTATGGTGTGATATCCCAAGTAGCATCAATCTCTTCATCCATAGCCACTTTCCACTCATGGCTTTGTATAGCATCCTCAAACCTTTGTGGTTCTTCCAACTCTAACACCTTTGTCATATATGCATAGTGTTTAACCATAAAATAGTCATAGGTTAACCTTTGAACCGGATGTGTTACCCTTGTAGACCTTCAAGGTTGAATTTCTTCAACATGTTCACTCCCTTGATTGATTTGAGCATCCACCATCATGGCTAAGGATCCAAGACTCTCACCAAGACTCTCATCTATGTGGCTAATTATCTTCACTGCAAAGGACCTCCCATAGCACTTGTTAATCTCTCGCCTCATTGGGCTGCACTTTCTCCGACGAGTAGAGTTTTCAAATCACTTAGCCAATGTTTTGTGTGTCCCCAAATCCTTTTCCAAGCTTGTTTCTCTATTTATGTTTGAGCTATGTTGGAGTGCATTACTTTGATATTTAAAGAATAGTATGCTCTTTATTTATCATTGTTTAATATTGCTCTCTTTTGTCAAAAATAATAATTGTATTCGAATCCTAATTTTCTTAATCACTTGCTAGCACTAAAGAAATAAACTAGGAGAGCTAGACCTAAGCTCTGATACCATGATAAAACTATCGATCAAGCTCTCCTAATGACAATCAACTACCCAATTAGATTCTAATATTACCTTAATGATAACATAATTAACATGATTAATCTAAGGTGGGTGATACCTAAGTGAACTCATGATGATGAGCGTGTGGTAATTAAATTGCACTCAAGTTAATTAGACTCCAAGATAGATTAACTTGGACACATAGAGAAACTTGAGATAGGTGTAAGTGATATATTTCATTGCTTGAAATGGCCCCCTTTTATATGAGGAGGTACACCCTTAGGCTTGTACATCAATGTGGGATAAATCCCTTAGCTCATATGGCTTCATGATGGATGTGCTCTTTTTTGTCTTACTCAACTCACTCCCTGTCTTTTCCTTGTGCTCTTTGGCACCACATTTCTCAACAATTGTTTGAACACATGGGAGCAACATGGGGGGTTTTTTGCCGAGCTATTTCTAACGAGTGCTTTTTTGGAATCAGGCGAGCTAATTCCAATAAGATTCCCTCCAACAAATGAGAGAGAAGGAGAGGGAGCGACTTGAAGATATCTTTGATGCTTCCAACTGAAACATATCTTCGCTTGCAACTTGCCACTTCTCGCACATTGCTTTGTGCTCACCTTGAGATGTGGTGCACACATACTTTGTTGTGTGGGTAACCATGCTCTGCTCCCAATAAAATAGGCACGGCCTCTTCCTATCTATTAGGACATTCTTTTTGCCACTAGTAAATATATACTGCATTGTAGTTAGCCTGTGCCACTGACATGAAAACAAAGAAATCCGCCCTTTCACAATCATGGTTATCCACATCACCTCATTGATGCACTCCCAAACAGACATTGGGCCTCCTTATTGTCATTTTTCATTTCACATGTCGACAATTGTTAGAAGATGCTACATGAAAAACTCAAGTCATTTATGATGTAACACAGTTGAAATCCTTTGACCACATTTATGATGTAACACAGTTGAAATCCTTTGACCACATTTATTATGACATTTGTAACATGCTACCTTAGGTCGTACACATGGTCACCCAGTTTGATGTTCATCGAGTGTGGTTGAATTGTATCCATGCAAGTCTAAGGTTCCTAGAGTTGATCTATCACATTCAATTCACCAAATCCAATCCAGAAAAGGGTCCAATTGTGGTCATCTTGAAAACAAAACACTTTTCACCTATGGACCCTTGACCTAGGAACTTGCTTCCATGGAAAAAAACATAAGTACACTCTCGTTTCAGCATTAATAGTGCATCCAGACCAAAGCTCTTCTTTGAAGGCCCATGTTGGGCTGTAGATACTAACCTCCAAAACCTAATTATAAATTGTTTAGGTTCCACACTTTACGTATTATCAAGAAATTTTGAACTCATTTTTATAAAAACATAAGTGTCCAACAAAATTAATTTACCAGCTATCTTCCACTAACGGTCCCATATCCTCTATAAATATTTAAGAACTCTTGTTTCCCAATGAAATGTGAGGAACCACCTTCTTGCACAAGCATTGCCATCACAATTTCTTTAGCCATACAAATTTTTACCTTTCTTGCCCCAGCATGGCGGTCTACTCCTAACACCCTAGACACCATTTGCTTTGTCCTATCACCCTAGACACCATTTGCTTTGTCCTATCACTTAGCCCCTTGGATGTGTCTACCAATACATTATTTCATGGATATCGATGTGTATCGCTAATCGGCTCATCGCCTTATATCGGAGGGCATCACATAATAGATGTAGCAGGTGCATGTAGCAAAGCACATTGTAGGCATTAAGCAATAATGGCAAAGAAGCTTTATAGATGTATTGTTGCACTCCTCTCCACCATTGGGACGGTGGCTTCAGCATGCTCCCACTAAACTGTGATGTGTTTGAGACCCTATGGTTCATTAGTCATCGTTGTCAAGAAAAGCTCATTAACACAGTTAAAACAACCTAGGCAATGGCTTCTCCTATACACTCCAAGGAAAGCAATGTTGGATGTTTACGGCTTCCATGGAGTCCATTCTTGCACGTGATCCCATGGTTGGTGGGAACTCAAATGTAATATCACCATTATATTGCTTAGGAATCTCCATGATCTTGATAACCTTTTTAACCATTATATTGCCTAGGAATCTCCACGTCTTTGATAACTTCTTTAACATTTAACAATATCTTTGTTAATGTGTTTCCCTTCTTCATGCTCCAAAGGTACTAGCTTTGTGTTATCTTATAAGGGCCTGCATAAATCTATCACGTAAGATTGAGTTGGAAGTCTTGTGGGCGGGCTATCTAAGATGGCTATTGGTTGTGAGCTTGATATAACGAAGCATCGACTATTTGTGGAGTAATTGCATGAAAGAGAGTCTTCAAGTACATAGAACTTCTCTCCCTGATTAGAGGTAGTAGGCTCTAGTGGGACTCGCAATGCTTCAAACCTAATAAGCACTATTTCTTACAATCTAGAGAATGACATGGGTGCTACTTGTACTTGTAAGAACTTCACATCCACAATAACTTGACCATTGGTGAAACATAGATTCATCTTAGACAAAGGGCAGGAGATTATGTAGCTCATTGTAAACAAGATTATAAAGAAGTACACAACAATTGAAAAGAAGTACACAAGAGGTATAAAGAAGTACACAACAATTGAAAAGAAGTACACAACAATTGAAAAGAAGTACACAACAATTATAAAGAAGTACACAAGAGGTATAAAGAAGTACACAACAATTGAAAAGAAGTACACAACAATTGAAAAGAAGTACACAACAATTATAAAGAAGTACACAAGAGGTATAAAGTACACACCAAATGAAGAAGTACACAACAATTATAAAGAAGTACACAAGAGGTATAAAGTACACACCAAATGAAGAGTAATTAACACCTTTAAATAATGTGGCCATTTTTTAATTGACCATTTTGATATGATTTATTTATTTTATCTCATAATATTAACTAAAATATATATAATTATTGATTTTTTTTCAAAGTAGAGAGGAAAGAGAGAAAGAGAGAGAGAGAGCGATATCAAGGGAGGGAGGGAGAGAGATCGTCTAGAGAGTGAGAAATATGTTGGGAGGTGTCCCTTAAGCTCTTCATTTTCCCTTCTTTAATGCCAACACTTTTTGAAACTTTACTTTTGGTGGGCTTATTTTGCAACTTTCTTATCAATGGTAGTGAACGGATAGGGAGGAAGGGAGAGATCAAGGAAGAGAGAGAGAGAACTAGAGGTAACACACACATGTATTCACATATATGTATATATATATATGTGTGTGTGTGTGTATTAACATCCACACACCCATACATGTACACACGCGCGTGCACACACACGCACACATATATATTAATATGCACACATACACACACACACACACAGACATATATGTATATGTGTGTGTGTGCAATGAACTAGCAAATGATCACTCAAGGCATGGAGTGATAACATGGGTGTAGGAGCACCATCCATGAGCAAGGAGAAGGGCAAGATTGCCAATGAAAGCTTGCTAGCTTGTAATTTAGATTAGTATGAGTCAATTGTGATTAGCAATTCACATTGGCCTATATACCATGGCTGTTGGGGTAAAGGCGTTATGCCCACCCTTATAGTGTGTACAAGCCCATAAGTTATAGTACATAGTACACTTAGTACTTTTAATGTACTAAGTGCACTATGTGTACTAGTGCAATATACATGTGTGATAGGGGAGTCACACACTCATGCCTCATGAGTTGACTTATCCCCACAACTCTCTCTCTCTCCCTTGTTCTTCTCTGTGTATGTCTCCCACATTAACCTAACCCTAATTTTCTGTTTCTCCCATCAACTGGTATCAGAGCCTAGAAGGCGGTGCTATTCATCTCTTCCTCTGCTCGAATAGGGTTTCTTGCATTGATGGCTTTTACAATCATCCAGTCTAGTAACGCAGGAAGGAGGCGAACATTGAAGGTCGACGGCTAGCTACGTGTAGCGCTGGATCCGTGGAGCGAAGGCTGGCGCTAGGCGAAACTGAAGCGAAAGCGTAAAAGCCATACAACTAGGCGAAGGCTTTCGATCGAAGGCTGGCGGGCGTTGAGCCATTGGCGAAGGCAGCAGCCGTAGGCGAACGAAGTCCACAAGGCGGGTTGATATGGAGTCGGCTGGCCACCTAGGCGACCCGTAGCGTGGCTGAGGCAGCGAGGAGGCTAGTGCTGGGCGTACATACGCTAAGCGAAAGCAGTGTACCAGGCGGAAACACAGGCGACGTGAAGTTTACACACCTTGTGACTTTACGCCTGCAGCAGCCAGGCGGAACAGGCCTTCAGCGCTGGAGGTCCACACGCAAGGGGAAATTCAAAAACTGCTGCTGGCGCTTCGTGGAAGAGCTCTGCAGCGTTTGGATCAGCCTGAGCGTGTAGCAACATCAGCAAGAAGCCTCCCTCCCTTTTCTGCAACAACAGCATCAAATTTTTTGCAGCAGCATCACCACCCCCCTTTCCTGCAACAACAAAAAATCAAAAAATTACAAGGTATTTTTCTCAAATTTTTTTGGGACTTGCAATTGAGCAGGTGCAATCATTAATTGAGCAGATACAGGCGCCGAATTGCTCAATTTTTGAGCAAAATTGGCAAAATTGGGTGACATTGGTCACAATCAGGATCAATTTGCAGGAAATTGGTCACAATCAGGATCAATTTGCAGGAAATTGGATGTCGAAATTTGGGGCTTTTGATGTAATTGTGCAATTAAGCACTCATACATGCTGTATGATGTGAAAAATCGCACATTTGGGCAAAATTACAGCAAATTGCAGTGCAAATCAAGGGGCTTTTGTGCCGATTTGGTTGATTTGCATGCAGGCAATCGCATTTGATGCTGTGGATAATGTGTTGATGCCTTACAAGCACTCAATGTGCCTGTAAATCAAGGGGCTTTCATGTATTTGATGTATATGTGGCCAGGGGGAAGCATCGTGAACACTCTGGATGCCTTCATGTGCGTCAATGTACCATGTATGATCAGAAATTGATCTTAAATCAAGGGGCTTTTCAAGTTTGAATGCTTGTTGAGCTTGGCAAAGCAGCAGGCAAGACATTTATGCCTTGAATCCTCAAAAATCAGCTTGCAGTCAAGGGGCTTTTGCCCAATTTCTATTCGGGACTGTTTCATGCAGTGTTCGGGACTGTAAAAGTCTGATTTTTACTCATTTGGACAGCCAGGAGAGCATTTATTGCTATTGTACCTGCTGGTACAGATTTGGCACAGCTTTGTGCAAGTTTTGGCATGGCTGTACACTGTTTTGAGTGACCAAAAGGTTCAATTTCAGCTGTTGTACTTGCGGGTACAAGTTTGGTACATCATTGGTGAGCACTTGGTACTGCTGTACAGTACTTTGGAAGAGCAACAGAGCACATTTGAGGTGCTGTCCAAAATCTGCAGCAACCAGATTTTGGTGTTTTCATCATATAAAGTGGGAGAAAAGTTGCATTTGTGCTTCCGCAGTGGGAGATAAACTTTGGGAGAAAAACTGTGAGCACTTTGTGTGTTTTTGGTGCAGTGTTTGCACATTTTGCAGGGAGTCAGGCATTGACAGGTTGCATTTTGCTATGGCAACCACAGGTGAGAGCTCTTCATTGCTTCACATCAAGAAGCTTGAAGGCTCGCATAACTATGATATTTGGCAAACCCAGTGCTACAATGTGTTGCTCCAGAAAAAGCAGCACAAGCCTATCAAAGAAAGGGGTGTGATGCCCGCTTCTCTTACTGCTGAAGAGTGGGAAGATATGGATGAGCTGGCAAGATCTACTATCATGTTGTCTGTGTCAGACTCATTACTTTTCAGCATTTGTGAAGAGAAGACAGCTTGGGGAATGTGGTAGAGATTGCAGGACTTGTATGCCCAGCAAAGTGCCTCAAGCAAAGTGTATTGGTTGAAGAAACTCATAGGCCTTCAGATGAAGGAAGGGGCTTCTATGACAGCCCATCTAAATGAGTTTAATGGTATTGTCAGCCAGGTCATTAATCAAAAGTTGGCAATGGACGATGAGTTCAAAGCCACTTTTCTGTTATGCACTTTGCCAGAGAGTTGGGACACATTCAGGACAGCCACTAGCAATTCGAATGCTATGCTGTCATATGCAGATGTTGAGGGTGCTCTTCTTCAAGAAGAGATGAACAGGAAAAACAACTCTGTTGGAAAGTCCAATGCAATGAATGCACGTGGGAGATCCCAGCAAAGGGGGAAAAGCCAAGAAAGGGGAAGGAGCAAGTCTCGCTCCAAAAAGGATTTGGAATGCCATTATTGTGGCAAGAAGGGACACATTAAAAAGCAATGCTACAAATGGAAAAATGATCAAAAGGAAAAGGGAAAAGGCAAAGACAAAGAGAAAGATGAAGCCAAAGATGTAAAGCCAAAGGGCAAAAGTGGAGTCAAGATTGAAGAAATCAATGTGTCACATGCAGGTGGCAGTGAGGATGAGGTCCTATTTACTTCTTCACTTGATGCCCATTCACTTCTTACAGGTGGTCATGGTATGCACTCATGGATCATTGATTCAGGTGCCTCCTTTCATGTCACAGGTTGCAGAGACTTGTTTGTCAGGTACACTGCTGGCAATGAAGGAGTGGTTTATTTGGGTGATAACCATGCATGCAAGATTCTTGGCAGAGGTGATGTGAGGCTTGTATTTTCAGATGGCTCACAGCTTATGCTCCATGATGTCAGGCATGTGCCTGAGATCAAGAAGAATCTGCTTTCTACTGGACAGCTTGATGATGCTGATTATGTTACCACATTTGGTAGTGGAAAGTGGAAAATTAGTAAGGGCTCACTGGTTGTTGCCAGAGGCTCTAAGGTGGACACTCTTTACTTTATGCATGCAGGTGTTTGTCACCATGCTAATGTAAATGCAACCGAGCTGCCGGAAATTTCTATGTGGCATAGCCGGTTGGGACACATGAGTGTCAAGGGAATGGAGCAATTGTCTCGTTTGGGTTACTTGCCTTCTCTAAAGTTTTCAAGTTTTCAGTTTTGTGAGCATTGTATATATGGTAGGCAACTACAGTGCCCCCACAAGAAAGCTCTTGGACAAAAAGATGCTCAGTTAGAGCTTGTGCATACAGATGTATGTGAGATGCCTCAGCTTTCTTTGGGAGGGGCAAAATATTTTGTGTCTTTTATTGATGATGCCACACGCAAGGTGTGGGTTTATCCTCTTCGTTTGAAGAGTGATACATTCTCAGTGTTTGAGAAGTTTGTTGCTCTTGTTGAGAATCAAACTGGCAAAACACTGAAGGCTTTGCGTTCCGACAATGGGGGAGAGTATATGTCCAAACAGTTTCAGGACTTTTGTGATGCTAAAGGCATCAAGAGGGAGCTCTCTACTCCTTATGATCCTCCACAAAACGGGACAGCAGAGAGGGTGAACAGGACCATACAGGAGAAGGTCCGTTCTATGTTGTCACATGCTGCATTACCTCATGGTTTTTGGGCTGAAGCTGTTATGACAGCCGTTCACCTCATAAATAGGTCACCTAACACGAGGCTTGGTGGGAAAGTGCCAGAAGAAGTATGGACAGGGAAGCCTCCGTCATACAAGCACTTGAGAGTGTTTGGTTGCGTTGCGTACGTGCACATACGCAAGGAAATGCGCACTAAACTTGATCCTAAGTCTCACAAATGCATATTGGTGATAGAGGTGAAATGGGGTATAGACTTTGGGATCCCATGAATAGAAAGATCATACGCAGCAATGATGTCATTTTTTATGAAACATGCATGTATAAGGAGCCTGCAAGGCAACAGGAGCCAGGCAGAGTCATCTTTGATGATGATGGATATCATGGACAACAACAAAGGGCTGTAAATCAACCATTACAGCAGGAAAACCAGCCCTTAAATGGTGCTGAAAATGGTCCAAATGGACAGCCAGAGATGGCAGAAGATATCCCTATGGATATACCACAGTTAGAAGAGATACCGGGCATGATATTTCAGCCTTATGGCATGGAACAGGAGCCACCAATGGGTGATATGCAGGCTGGACAGCAACCTGCAAATGATGGTCATTGGGTACGGAGGTCCACTAGACCCTCCAGAGCCCCTGACAGGTTTGTTCCAGGGGTTGACTACTTGATGCTCTCACTGACTACTTGATGCTCACTGACTGTGGGGAGCCCTTATGTTACAAAGAGGCTTTACAGAGGGCAGACAAGGCTCTTTGGGAGCATGCCATGAAGTCAGAGATGGATTCTCTGCACAAAAATGGAACATGGAAGTTGGTGCATTTGCCTGCAGGCAAGAAGGTTTTGCCATGCAAGTGGGTATACAGGCTCAAAGTTGCACCAGATGCAAAGCCAAGATACAAAGCCAGGTTACTGGCTAAGGGCTTCAAGCAGGAATATGGTGTGGACTTTGATGAGATCTTCTCTCCAGTGGTCAAAATGACCACACTTAGAGCTGTGTTAGCCTTGGTTGCACATGATGATCTGGACTTGATTCAGATGGATGTGAAGACTGCTTTTCTTCACGGTGATCTCCATGAGGAGATATATATGCAACAGCCAGAGGGTTATGCAGTGAGTGGAAAGGAGAAGCTTGTATGCAAGCTGAAAAAGAGTCTTTATGGGCTCAAACAGGCACCAAGGGAATGGTATCACAAATTTGATACATTCATGAAATCTCAGAAATTCAGGAGAAGTGACATAGATCACTGCTTGTACACCAAGAAAGCTTTGGATGGCAGTCTATTGATCCTCATCTTGTATGTTGATGATATGTTGATTGCCGGGAAATCTCTTAAAGAGATGGATGCCTTGAAGCAGAGGCTGCATCAAACCTTTGATATGAAGGATTTGGGTGATGCTAATCACATCTTGGGTATGCGGATACTTCGGGACAGAAATCAGCATGTGTTGTATTTGTCTCAGAAGGAATACATTGGCAAAGTCTTGCAGAGGTTCAATATGGACGGGGGGAAGAAGACTAGTTCTCCTTTGCCTCCATATGTGAAACTCAGTGCTATGGACAGCCCACAGTCAGATAGAGACAGGGCTGATATGGCCAAGATTCCGTATGCTTCAGCTTGTGGCAGTCTCATGTATGCCATGGTTGCTACTAGGCCGGACATTGCATTTGCAGTGGGAGTGGTTTCTAGATACATGGCCAACCCTGGCAAGAAGCATTGGGAAGCAGTGAAAGGTGTCATGAGATACCTGAAGGGCACACAGGATATGTGCATTTGCTTTGGCAAACAGGATGCATTAGTGCATGGTTACACGGATTCGGATTATGCCGGTCATCCAGATAACCGGAAGTCTACTACCGGTTATGTGTTTACATTCACAGGAGGTGCTGTGTCATGGATATCCAGGATGCAGAAGTGCACTGCCTTATCTACTACAGAGGCCGAGTATATTGCAGCCACAGAGGCTTGCAAGGAGGCATTATGGCTATCTCGGTTAGTGGTTGATTTGGGTTATGCAGGGGATATTCCATATTGTGACAGTCAGAGTGCCATTCAGTTGGCAAAGAACCCTGTCTTTCATGCAAAGATGAAGCATGTGGATGTGAAGTATCACTTCATCAGAGAGGTGATAGAGAACAAGCAAATTCAGCTTGTTAAGATTCATACGGATGACAACCCGGCTGATCTGTTGACAAACAGTTTGCCTCCCGGAGCGGTTTGCTCATTGCAGACACTTGGGATGAGGCCAGTTTCAGCCTTGATATTGTTGGAATTAGGGTTGCAGGAATGCACACACAACTTCAAGAAGATGAGGAAGCTTGAGCACAACACAGTAGTGTATTATGAGTGCCAAAAATGAAAGATGACCAGCCCTAGAAGATAATGGGCGTATATACAATGCACGGGGGAAAAAACCTCCTAGTGAGGGAAAAAGTGCCCCGGCGGTCCTAAGTGTGTTCACACACATCACTACTATAATATGGTAACAAATCCCCCCTGGAGTGATGCGGTGAACAAGAGCTAGCACTCATGTATAGGGAAGTGTCTAGCTATGTGGACGAATCCACAAAAGGGAGTAAGCCCAAAGCTTTGCGAAAAGCTTCGAACTTCTCACGAGGCAGAGCCTTTGTGAAAAGGTCTGCAAGGTTATCCTGTGTTGGCACATAAGCCAAACTGATCTCTCCTGCAGAGAGTCTCTCCCTGACATAATGGTAGTGCACCTCAATGTGCTTCGTACGAGCATGGAACACTGGGTTCCGCGCAACTGCCAATGCGCTCTGACTGTCAATGAAGATGGTGGTGGCAGATGGCTGCCCAACACCCAAATCAGCCATAAGGCGTCTGAGCCACACACACTCAACCGTAGCTGTGAAAGCTGCCCTGTACTCAGCTTCACAACTAGAAGTGGCCACAGTAGGCTGCTTCTTGCTCAACCATGATATGCATGAGCTTCCAAGCATGAAGCAAAAACCACTCGTGGACACGCGTGTGTCATAACAACCAGCCCAGTCAGAATCTGAAAAAGCATGTAAATCTGGCGGCAATGATCCCCCCTTGGGATAAAACAACCCAAGATGCCGAGTACCACTCAAATAGCGAAAGATACGCTTCACTGCCTGCCAATGCTTAATGCCTGGGCTATGCATAAATCTGCTCACCTGTGAGACTGCAAACTGAATGTCTGGCCTCGTAATGCATACATAAATGAGGCAACCAACAGCTGTCTGATAGAGTGTGACATCAAAGTGATCTCCAGCATCATGAAGACTCAACTTCAAACCTGTCTCCATTGGAGTAGCAATAGGCTTGCAGTCTTCAAGGCCAAATCTCCGCAACAATGTTTCAATATACTTTGTCTGACACAAAGCAATACCTCCATCACACTGCTTAAATTGTATCCCCAAATAATGATGCAAATGCCCCAAATCTGACATCTCAAAAGAGGCATTCAAATCAGCCTTAAAATCAGCAATATGACTCTCATTTGGTCCTGTGAGCAGCATGTCATCGACATAAAGAGCAATGATTAGATGTACACCATCCACACGTTTAACATACAAAGTGCTTTCTGTTGGACTATTCTGAAACCCATGTGCAGTCAAATATGCATGTATTTTTTCATACCAAGCTCGTGGAGCTTGCTTTAAACCATATAAAGCCTTTTTTAACCTGCACACTTTGTTTTCCTGCCCTCTTTGAACAAAACCACGAGGCTGCGATACATACACCTCCTCATGCAAATCTCCATTTAAGAACGCAGTCTTTATGTCCAGCTGATGTACATTCCAACCATTATGAGCTGCTAATGCACAGATGCTACGAACAGTGGTCATACGACATGTGGGAGCAAAAGTCTCATCAAAATCAATGCCCTTCTCTTGAGCATAACCTTTTGCAACAAGCCTAGCCTTATGGCGATCCACTGTGCCATCAGGCTTACGCTTCAATTTGTATACCCACTTAGTGCCAATGGCCTTCTTGCCAGGGGGCAAGTCACATAAAGACCATGTACCATTCTTCATAATAGCATCGTATTCTGCTTGCATAGCAGCCATCCAATTTTCTAAACTTTGTGCCTCATCAAATGAAACAGGCTCACTTTCATCGCACATACTAGAAACAGCCAATGCATAACAATCTGACGCATAAGAGGCACCATGAGAGCCAGAACGAGTGCGACTAGACAAAGGGGCATCCAACTTGCTGTCACGCAAAGTCTGCACCAGCCATCTAGGCATGTTCCTAGAGCCCTCAATCTCTTGTCTCTCATCCTCAAGTGCATCATGCACATCTGCATCAGATATAGGCTGATCTCTCATCCTCAAGTGCATCATGCACATCTGCATCAGATATAGGCTGATCTGTGCCATCATTTAAAACCTGCATAGGCTGAAAAACTGCCTCATGAGGTATTGCACTTGACTGTGCACCACTGAAAAGAGGCAACAATGTATCATAGACATCACGTGAGCTGATATCTGTCTCCTTAGTACATGAAACCAAGGGCTGAACTGCATCTTCCACAAATACAACATCACGGCTAACCAAAATGCGCTTTGTCTGTGGATGATACAAACGATAGCCTTTGCTCTCAGCACTATATCCAACAAAAATACATTTGACAGCTTTGTCATCCAATTTTCTGCGATGTTGCACAGGCACTAATGCATATGCCAGGCAACCAAAAACACGTAAATGGCCAACAGATGGCTTGCGGCTATGCCAAGCCTCATATGGAGTGACAACCTGTAATGCTTTGGTGGGACACCTGTTTAGTACATAAGTGGCACACATGACAGCCTCAAGCCAAAAACCATGTGGTAGACTTTGACTCTTAACCATACATCTTGCCATTTCCATGAGAGACCTTTTTTTTCTCTCAGCCACACCATTTTGCTGTGGTGTATACGGCACTGTACATTGGTGTTTTATCCCACGCTCAGCCAGAAATGCATTAAATTCTGAAGACATATACTCCCCCCCTCGATCTGAACGGAGGGTGCCCATCTTACTTTCTGACACATTTTCAGCCATAACCAAAAACTGTTTGAAGCACAAAAACACTTCGGACTGTGCCTTCAAAGGATATACCCATGCATGCCTGGTAAAATCATCAATGAAAGTCACGAAGTAAAGGTAGTTTCCAAATGATGGAGTTTGCATGGGACCACAAACATCACTGTGAACAAGCTGCAATCTGCGTTCAGCTCTCACTGATCCATCTTTGGGAAAGGAAGCACGCTGCATTTTACCCAATATGCAGCCCTCACAAACATGCTTGACAGGTGCCTCAAGCTTAGGCAAAGAAGACACCATTTCAGATTTCTGCAGGCGCAGCAAACTTGCAAAATTCAGATGACCAAAACGTGCATGCCACAGTTTTGCATTTGAAATAGCCTGCGTATCCATAATAGCACATGCTGAATCCTCTACACATTTGCCATCCATATTGAGCTTATACAGCCCTCGACATAGTGAACCAGATGCTACAATGATGTCACCACAAGAGAGATCATGAACAGTACATCTGTCATCCACAAATTTTACAACCAAACCTGTTTTGGCAAATGCGGAGACTGACAGCAGATTCTTTTTGATCCCTGGCACATACAATGCATCAAAGAGTGTAAAGGTGTTGCAATTTGCAACATTCAGCACAATCTGTCCAACTCCTTTAACGGGATAAGAGGAGTTATTGGCACAAGTGACAGTATTCCCTGTGGGAGGAGACTCAAGGAAAGTGAATAAACTGCGCTGCGAGGTGATATGCTTAGTGGCACCACTGTCAAAGTACCATACATCTGAATCTACTGCAGACATACATGTGTCATGCAAAGATGGGTCATAACTGCACTGCGCATTGAATGCCCATTTTGTATCTAGCACAACATTAGCAGATTCATTGTTAGAAGGAGAGGCATCTGCAACAGCCATACCAGCCTCTTTCTTCTTAGCCTCTTTTGCAGCCAGCTTAGGACACGCTTTGATGACATGATCATTTCCCTTACAGTACTTGCAAAATGTCTTCTGTTTGTCACCCTTCTTCTCATCTTTGTCTTCCTTCTTTGGTTGCGCAGCATTTGCAGATTTCTGCTTACTAGAAGAAAAGCCAGCTTTACCTTTCCCGCTTCTCTGACTAGCAACGAAAGCTTGATCTGCGACACGCATAATATTCCTGTTTTGCCTTGACTGGTCTTCTTGCAGTAAAACAGAAACTAACTCCTCAAATGATAAGGCATTGGGATTGCCTTTCATCATCAAGCGAAGAGTGGAAGCAAAACCCTGATAAGAATCTGGTAGACCATTCAAAACAATCTGCACAAGTGAACTGTCTGACAGGATTTCATCTGCAGAAATGAGCTGCTCTTTGAAATCCTTGATCTTTGTCAAAAAGCTATCCATAGAATCACCTTCGTTCATATGCTCACTCTCCAACTGTTTTCGGAGGTAAGCAACACGAGCCTCATTTCTTGCCTGATACAATGTGGCAAGTACATCCCAAGCATCCTTAGAAGTCCTGCAGGAGCGAATATGTGGGATAATGGTACGTTTGACAGACAGCGCAATCAAGGCATGAGCCTGCGCATCTCTACCATCCCAACGAATCTGCTCTGCTGAAAGTGGTGGTTCTCGAACAGCTGCTACAGCACTTGTGCCTGCACCATCATCAACAGTACCTGTTTCTGATGTGTTTGCAGCATTCCCAGCCACAATAGGACGTGCATCAATACCCTGCACAATGTTCCATAACCCCTTTGCTACCAATACATGTCGCATCATATATGCCCACAATGGATAGTTGGTGCCATCCAACTTATCCTCAGCAGCCAACATGCGGAATACATCATTGTTGTCAGCCATGGCCAATGACTGTACTACTAGATGTAAATGCTGTCTGTAAGAGGTAAACCTGTATAAAATCGACCTGTGCTATGTAGCACAGCCCAAAACAGACGAATGGGCACCTGTCCTGCAGATTTTAATCTTGACAGAAAATCTGCACAGTAGGACGATTTTGCCTGTGCAGTACTTGGAATGCAAAAACGGAGGGCGAAATGACTTCAGATCAAAATTCTGAAACGAACAAGCCCTACGGGTTCTCCCACGGCATATACTAACCTGCAGACGCTCGTGAAACCTCGTCGCAATCGGAGGAGATGAAGCGGCAGGTGCCGGTGATGCTGCCCGGGAGGAGGAAGCCTGCTCTGATACCAATTGTTGGAATTAGGGTTGCAGGAATGCACACACAACTTCAAGAAGATGAGGAAGCTTGAGCACAACACAGTAGTGTATTATGAGTGCCAAAAATGAAAGATGACCAGCCCTAGAAGATAATGGGCGTATATACAATGCACGGGGGAAAAAACCTCCTAGTGAGGGAAAAAGTGCCCCGGCGGTCCTAAGTGTGTTCACACACATCACTACTATAATATGGTAACAGATATGGCCTTGTATATTATCATGTACATGCTGATTTTTCTTTTCCTTTACTTAAGGGCACTTTGCCTTTAAGTGGGAGGTTGTTGGGGTAAAGGCGTTATGCCCACCCTTATAGTGTGTACAAGCCCATAAGTTATAGTACATAGTACACTTAGTACTTTTAATGTACTAAGTGCACTATGTGTACTAGTGCAATATACATGTGTGATAGGGGAGTCACACACTCATGCCTCATGAGTTGACTTATCCCCACAACTCTCTCTCTCTCCCTTGTTCTTCTCTGTGTATGTCTCCCACATTAACCTAACCCTAATTTTCTGTTTCTCCCATCAATGGCCCCCTTTTCACAATACTTATTAGTGTCCACCCTACTTGGCCTTTGGCTCATAATCCTATGTCCCTCACTTACACTTGGCCCTTGGCCTCATATGTACAATTTGTGTCTACCGCTTCATTATAAACCATCCTTACCCAAATATGTTTCGTCCTCGAAACATGCACAAAGTAGAACCATAGTATGGATGGTTTGCATAAGCATCAACATGAATCACTTCACACTTCTTTGCCAAAGCTATCCAAAAGAGCATGATTTGAGTCTTTGAGACCACTTCATGCAATGCTCCCCAACTCATTGTCAATCATGGCTAAGCAGTGTATATGTCAATTGCATCCATTTGAACCTCTTTTATGCCTCATAATAGTAAATTAGAGCAAGCTATTTTTTAATGTTTTGACTCAAGAATACACCTCGAATGCACCAAAAAGGTGTTCCATCCCCTCCAACATAGAGGCAAATTGCCATGTTGCTTCATCTTGAGGTAAACCTTTCCACTTGACAATGTATTCATGCAAATTGCGGTTGCGCAACACCTTCTCTCTTTCTCCCAACACTTTCTCGGGAATGTACTCCACCATGCCATCTTCACTCATGGGTGAAAGCTCATCCCCAATACTCCGACCCAGTATATACCTTCAAATGTGATACATGAAAGACATCATATATTCTTGTAGTAGGTGGAAGTAGCAATTGATAAGCCACTTCGCCAACCCTTCTCAATACTTTGTATGGCTTATAATAATGGTGTGCAAGCTTTATGTTGGTACTACCTTTAAGAGGAGTCTTAGGTATCCTCAAGAACACAAAGTCCCCTTCTTTGAATTCCAATGGCATTCGATGTACATCTTCATAATGCTTCATCTTCTCTTGAGACTTCTTGATGTTCTCTTTGCATGTTTGCAAAAGAGTTTGCATTCTTTCCACTTCCTCCCTTGCATGTGGATTTGCATTCTCTTGCTTAAATGCTATGATCGATACATGCACCTTGTAACCATACATAGCCTCAAAAGGCAACATTCCAATACTCCTATGATAGGTGCTATTGTAGGCGAACTCTACCAAATGCAACCAGTCATCCCATGCATGTTGCGTTTCATAGCAATAATGCCTCAAGTAAGTCTCAAGCCACTTATTGATCCTTTCGGTTTGATCCCATCAGTTTTTGGATGATAGGTCATACTAGGAGTCAACTTAGTGCCCATGAGTACTAGAAGTCAACTTAGTGCCCATGCTATTAAACAATGTACACCAAAATGTAACCATAAACTTCACATCTCGATCACTCGCTATTTGCTACAGCATACCATGCAGCTTGAACACATTTTCCATGAATTGGTGTGCCACCATGGATGCCAGAGTGTCTCACTTTTGTTGGTACAAAATAGGCAGCTTTTGTCAATCGGTCAACTACCACATATATAATATCCCACCCCTCTTGGTAGAAGGCAAGCCGATAATGAAATCCATAGCAATATGCATCCATTTACCTTCCGAAATAGGTAAAGGCTAAAGCAAACCATCGGGCTTGTATGTGGGATCCTTGTTGAGTTGACAAGGCATACACTTAGCAACATACTCTTTGACTTCCCTCCATTGGCCTTTCCAATGAAAACTCTTCCTTATGGCATCATAGGTTTTGAACAAACCCAAATTTCCCACCATGGGAGTAGAATGCATCTCATCCCCATGACCTTTTTCTTGAAGGATGAGTGGGGTACAAGATACACCCTTTCCTTGCCGATAGAGGAGACCATTTTGTAACCAAAAATTAGGGAAATCATCACAAACACCATGCTGTAATTTCTACACTATTTGTGAAGCCTCATCAAGCATATATTCCTCTTGAATCTCCTCAATCTAATCATTATGCTTTTCCGTGATGGAGGATAAAGAACATGATCACATTCTAAAGAGTGAATCCGCCACCACATTCTCCTTTCCCTTTGTATATGTGATCTCAAAATCATATTGTTGAAGTGTAGCCAACCACCTTCTTTGCTTAGGTGAGAGATTTGATTGTGATAGGAAGAATTGAAGAACCCTACGGTCACTTCGCACATAAAACTTGCTTCTATAAAGATAGTGATGCCATTTCTTGATTGCATGCAAAATAGCAATCATCGCTTGGTCATACACATGCATCTCCATCTCTTTGTCATCAAGTTTCTGACTTTCATAAGCAATGACCCCATGATCTTGATACAACACCGCACCAATGCCTCTTCCACTCTAATAGTGAAAGGCTTAGAGAAATCCGGGTATACCAAGATAGATGCCAAAGTAAGCATTCTTTTCAGCTCATCAAAACTCTTTTATGCCATTACATCCCAAAAGAATACCTCTTTCTTCAACTTATCCATCAAAGGAGCTACCATATGTGCATACTTCTCAATGAACTGGCGATAGAATGATGAGAGACCTAAGAATCCCCTCACTTGAGTGAGATTAGTGGGAGTAGGCCAATTCTTCACACATTCCACCTTCTTGGGGTCCACCTTTATGCCATCAATGCTCATAATGTGACCAAGGTATTCCACCTCTTTTTCCATGAATGTACACTTGGTTTCTTTAGCATATAATTGGTTGGCTCTCAATGCATAAAATACCTTCTTCACATGAACCAAGTCCTCCTCTTCACTCTTGCTATACACCAATATGTCATCAAAAAACACCAATAGAAACTTGAAGAGAAATGGTTGTAGCACTTTGTTCATCAATGCTTGAAAAGTGGTGCATTACATAACCCAAACGGCATCACCATGAAATGATGGTTGTAGCACTTTGTTCATCAATGCTTGAAAAGTGGTGCATTACATCACCAAACGGCATTACATAACCCAAACGGCATCACCATGAAATGATAGATACCTCTTTTGGTACAAAATTTTGTCTTATGATCATCCCCACTTTTCATTCTCATTTGGTGGGAACTAGACCGAAAGTCAATCTTGGTGAAGAACTTGGCACCCTTCAATTCATCTAAGAGATCATCAATTCTTGGGATTGGGTATCTATTCTTGATGGTAATTTTGGTAACATCCCAATAATCTATGCACATTCTAAAAGTCCCATCCTTCTTCTTCACCAATAAAATGGGCGATGCAAATGGTGATTGACTCGGTTCCACCCAACCAATATCAATGAGCTTTTTAACTTGCTTTGTCACTTCATCTTTCTCCACTTTTAATAATCTATACCACGGTTTGTGGACCGGGCATTCGGCTCTAACTCAATGGCATGATCTACCTCCCTCATTGGTGGTGGCAAGCACTTGGGCATATGAAACACATCTTCATACTCTTTAAGTAGCTTCTTCATGCCCACATGTGTAACTTTGCTTCTTTTTTTTTCATTTTCCTCATTCTTACAAAGCTACAAAACATACATATAGCCACTCTTCTTCAATTCCCTCTTGAGTTATGTGCTATTGATCAAGGTTAACTTTGAGGTGCCAAAACCATACAATGTAATGGTCTCCTTCCCATGCATAAACCTAAAAAATACTTGTTGCAAGTTCATTGAGAAGGCTCTAAGAGTTAATAGCCAATCACACCCTAAAATCATATCAATCGGTCCCATATCGAGCACCAACAATTCAGCTTTGCAAGAGTAATCTATAGAGAGCATCAATTCCACATTTCGGTAAATCATTGTGAAATCTATGCTATCCCTGTTTGCTACTTCAACTTTTCTCTTCATTACCAATGCATCCGAGTACAACTTCAGATTTCCCAATGATTTGTAGTTCACAAAACTATGTGTGCTACCACTATCCACCAACACAAATTTTCTCTTCCCTTGACCTTAGCCTTGAATCTCAATGTATGTGCCCCTTTGCAACCGGCATAAGATTCACTAGATATGGAACAAAGAGAAGCATTGTGTTCATATGCATTTGTAGCACCCAAAGTATGAGGTAAGCCATCATCATAGTCATGAAAATCACCAAGAGAACCACCAGGGTCAAAAGGAAACTCCCCATCCGGTTCTAAAGAATAGTCGACATCCTCAAACTCGTATGGCTCCTCAAATGGCTCCAATTCTTTTTCATTAGTGTCATCCACCACTTCCAAATAAACCATATTAATCTTGACATTGCGGGCTTTGCACTCCTTCTAATGTTCCTTGCTATACTTCCCACCACATTTGTAGCATAGATTTTTGTCCCTCATCTCATTAATGTAGTCTTCCTTCACAAATTTGGTCTTGGTAACCCCATCATTAGTTGGATTTATACCAAACCCTTGTGAAGGATTTTGAGAAGTATTCCTGCTTTTGAAAGCACCCGCATTGTATGGTTTACCACCAATACCATAGACGGTAGGAAATTTGGGTACATTGGGAGTGGTAAGAAGTGGCTTTGTGAAAGCATTTGACCCATAATCCGGTCGACGATTCACCCATGTGTTTGCATACTTTTCTTCATATACCTAGCCAAGATCATTGCATCCTTGAGATTTATTGGTCTTTTTGCCTTCACATCCATTCCAATTGCATTCTTGAAGCCCTTAATATACTTGACTATTTTGAACTCCTCACTAAACCCTTCAACATGAAGCATAAGTTTGAGAAACTTATGTGCATACTCCTTCACACTCAAGTATCTTTGTTGTAGATTATCCCATTCACAAACCATTTTGTCCTTGTGCATCTTGGAAGTGAATGTGTCTCTCATATCTTCTTTAAAAGCATCCCAACTTGTGGCCTCATAACCTTGTGATTGGAGATGCCTGCACATGCATAATTTACCCTTCCAAGTGTAAAGTGGCAAAGTAAACCATAGCTTTTTCACTTCGAGCATTCATCTCAAAATCGAGCACAATTTGTTCACCCACTCCTCAAAGACATCATTATTAGTGCCTTCACCACACTTAACTTTGAGAGGACGATCTTATCCTTCACACCCTTGAATTCATCTCCATTCCCATGATGGTCACCACGCCTACGCCTAGACCATCCATATAATGATTGTAATCCTCAAACTCACCAAAGAAATCTTCCTCAACATGAGGTCTTGAAGCATCGCCTCGATGAGTATTCCCTTTGAATGGAACGTGACCATCACTCCTTGGGACTCTTGAACCTTCATTTGGAGATGCATGACCTTTGCCTTTGGCTTCATTGGGCGTGCATGGAAACATGAGTAGAATGAAAACTTGGGTGATAATTCTCTTTGTTTTCAACATAAGTTTGTCGAACCTTGCGCGATGGTCCACCCTTGTCTTCATCCTTGGTCTTCATGTCATCATACATGCTCTTAATCTCTTGCACACAAGTCTTTGCGTCATGTTGCCCGTAATCTCTTGCACAAGTGTTTGCATCATGCTTCTCATCATCATCATCATTTGTGACATATCATTTGTCATAGTGGGCATTGCTTGTGCATTTCTCTCCCCAAATGATTTGATGTCTTGGCCACATTTGCAAAACTTGACCCAATTTACACATGATTTGTCCTATGTGCCGCATTTGTAATATTGTTATCGCCATGTAAATTCATACCCTCGTCATCAACAATCTCCTCTACATGATCCTCATTCACCATTTCCCTATCTTCCCTTATCTATTGAAGTTCCATTGCTTGCTTAGATGGATGCCCCCTTCTATGGCCAACCGGGCACTTTAGGTTCATAAGAGGCCTAATGCTATTACGATGACTACTCTCATAATATATCCATGAAGTACATCATTTAGGACTGCATCCTAACTTGCTACCACACACTCTTGAAGTGGAAATTACCGTAAATACTCCATCACACCATTACGGGTGCCCATCCAAGTTATAGCTTTGGACAACATTGCTTCATATCTTGAATGTATGACCCTTTGGTGTATCTACCTTGACTCCTTTATGTAAGATAATGGTGGTAGCTCTTGTTAACCCTGGGAATGGGTTAACAACATAGAGTGATAACATGGGTGTAGGAGTACCATCCATGAGCAAGGAGAAGGGCAAGATTATCATGAAAACTTGTTAGCTTGTAATTTGGATTAGTATGAGTTAATTAATAATTCACATTAGCCTATATACCATGGCCCCCTTTTCACATATACTTATTAGTGTCCACCCTACTTGGCTTTTGGCCCATAAGCTTATGTCCCTCACTTAGACTTGGCCCTTTGGCCCAATACAACTTATGCTTGGCCCTTGGCCTCATATGTACAATTTGTGTCCACCGCTTCATTACAATGTGTGTGTATGTGTGTGTGTGTGTGTGTGTGTGTATTTGGACCATATATATAAACACACACACAGAGAGATAAATATGGCATTTCCCAAGCATGGAAATTACATGTGGTATATTTTCAGGTGTATTTGCCCGCACTCGGGCAATACAAGAGGTGATGAAGAGATGATTGTGAAGAGGGTGAGAGTGAAGAACAAGGGGTTAAGAGTTCAAAGGAAGATGAAATAGATCTATTGGGATTCAATAAGTGTAAACATATTTTTGTTTTAGCACCAGTTCATTATTTACACATTGATAATAACATTTTGTGCTTCTCCTTGTCATATGCACCACTTCAATTCATAAGTGGTGGACCCTCTCCACATGGGACTAAACTCCAACATTGATCAACTTCATCTCGTGCTATTGGGAAAGAGAAAACACAAGTATGATCTCTCCCCCATGCCATTTACAACACCCATTTGTCGAGGTTAGATAGTGTAAAAAGCTTATATGTTGTGTTGTTCTGGGTATCTCAGACTATTAAAATGATTCATGGGATCATTGTTGATGAGGATGGGAACCATAGATGCCTATGACAGCCTTGGAGGCATGTGTCACTTGTTGTGGGTAGATTTTTCTACAATCTCCAAGTCACAACGTATAGTTCCCTGATGAAATGTGTTTAGGGAGGTGCTCATGGAGTCTACATTTATACTTTTGTAGTGGACTTTGTCCTTGCTGCCGACGACACTATGGTGTGCACTTTACGTATAGAGCACTTGTGGATTGTAGTGCAAGAGGTAGAAAGTTATAATTTAACCTTGTGCAAGACTTTGTTCATGCGTCTCTCCTTATATATGTATCTCACGTCAGAAGATGGACCACAAGATGCGAGAATGTAAGTGTATTGTAGACATTTTAGATTTAAAGTGAACCACCATGAATTCCCTAAGGTAGTTATATGTGTGTGGATGTAGGTTTGTTTTTTGGTCATCGTCATGATCTTTACACACCCCCATCACGCCACGTCGAGTTGTCGGAAGTATGATAGGAGAGGCGGCGAGGTAGCTGCTAATCATCTAGATTTTGAGGTGGATGATGATGTCTTCATAGAACCTAAACCTAGAGAGGGAACCCACCCATACATATATTGGATGTAGATGGGAATCCCGTTTGGTACACTGCAGAGCGTAGTGAGACTTTTGCAAGGTTAGACTAGCTTCGTATATGCCATTCATTTCAATGCCATTCGTTTCACATAGTGGAATCATTCCATATTCATTGTCTTTTGTATTATTGTATGCTTAATGGCCTTGAAGATCTGAGAAGCCTATATGTTAGTCAAGATTTTCATGGAACGAGGGGATGTTTTTCTAGATTGCTTTACTGGAATTGGAACCCTTGCTAGAGCGTGCAAGGCACTACACCGGCATTATGTCAGTATGGAGTGGGATTTTGTGTGCTTTAGTTCTCTTTTACACCATCCTAATGATTTAGGGTAGCATTTTTTCAAGGGATACATCACAGATTATGCTTGACGACGGGAGTAGCAACTAGACATGGAAACCTCGTCTTCACACAATCACCACCACTTTCCTTAAGCCATCCCATAAGCCCAACAAAGTTGAGTGCTTCTTCATGGCCACCCATCGGTGTCCTATTGGAGGCCCCATTTCGACCTATAATGCCTCACATCACACCTATGCATCCTTAAAGGATAACCTCATCATGGGCACAACGACCCAAACTAGTGACGTCGCTATTCTCACCTGCACCATTTGGTAGAGCTCCCCATTTGGTCTACCTATAATGCCTCACATCACACCTATGCATCCTTTAAGGATAATCTCATCATGGGCAAAACGACCCAAACTAGCGATGTCGCTATTCCCACCTGCACCATTTGGTAGAGCTCCCTATTTGGTCTACCCACCACAACTAGTTGAGCGATCTACACATTTTATCAATGAAGTGGTGGAGTTCTAGTTGAGTTCTTACTCAAAGAGTTCTTCTAGTAGTGCATAAAAAGTCAACATCTTACTACCCACCACAAGTGAATGGCCAGGTCAAGAGCACAAATAAGACCTTATGCACTATTCTCACCAAGACAGTAGAAGCATCAAGGAGCGATTGGCAGCACAAGTTGCACTCTGCTTTATGGACATACGACACAGCATACAAGATGGTTGCCAATGGCCTGCCTTTTCAACTTGCATTCATCAGGCTTACCGAGGTCAAACACTTGGAATTCAGCTACTAGGTAGACATAACCTCAAGGGAAACCCTCTCATGAAGAGGTTAGTTTCCCTTAGAGCAACTTAGTGAGAAAAGACTACAATTAGCTTACATGGATTGATGGTCAAAAAACTACAATGAAAAATAGTGGTTTGACAACCAACTCAAGGAGACAAGTGTATGGAGGTAGGAGACATGGTACTAATACACAATATCAAGAATTTTAAAAAAACTGAAGTATAGGGGCCAATATCCCTATCAAGTGATAGAGATTTATCCTCAAGACACAGTAAAGACAGAGACTATGGATGTAATTAAGATGGAAGGATGTGAATGGATGTGATGTGATGTGAATCAGATAAATATGAATGAATAGATGAGATGTGATGTCATGTGAATCATGATGTAAATGAATGATATAGGATGTGAATGAATGTGTTAGCATGTGAATCGAGATGTGAATGAATGTGAATCGAGATGTGATATAGGATGTGAATGAATGATATAGGATGTGAATGAATGTATTAGCATGTGAATCAGGATGTGAATGAATGATATAGGATGTGAATGAATGTGTTAGCATGTGAATCGGGATGTGAATGAATGATATAGGATGTGAATGAATGTGATAGCATGTGAATCGGGATGTGAATTAATGATAAGGGATGTGAATGGATGTGATGTGATGTGAATCGAGATGTGAATAAACGATAAGGGACGTGAATGAATGTGTTAGCATGTGAATCGGGATGTGAATGAATGAGATGTGATGTGAAATGGATGTGATAAGATGTGATGTAAAGTGGATAGATGTTAATGTATGTGAAGTGATGAGATGTATGGGTAGATGCAAGTGGATGAGATCTGATGAGGATAAATGAGAAAATAAGCGATGAGATTGAAAAAGATATGATTAGATGAGAATGGGAATACTTATGAAATGAATGTGGATTGATGTGTGGATAGTGTGGATTGACATGAATGGATGTATGGATGATGTGGATTGATGTGTGGATAATGTGGATTGACGTGGATGGATGTATAGATGATGTGGATTGATGTGGATGGATGTATGGATGATGTGGATTGACGTGTGGATTGATATGGATGGATGTATGGAAGATGTGGATGGTGTGTGGATAATGTGAATGGATGTGGATGGATGTATGGATGATGTGGATTGATGTGGATGATGTGGATGGATGTATGGATGATGTGGGTTGATGTGTGGATAATGTGGATTGACATGAATGGATGTATGGATGATGTGGATTGACGCGTGGATTGATGTGGATGGATGTATGGAAGATGTGGATGGATGTGTGGATAATGTGGATTGATGTGGATGGATGGATGGATGATGTGGATTGATGTGGATGGATGTATGGAGGATGATGTGGGTTGATGTGTGGATAATGTGGATTGACATGAATGGATGTATGGATGATATGGATTGATGTGTGGATAATGTGGATTGATGTGGATGGATGTATGGATGATGTGCATTGACATGTGGATTGATGTGGATGGATGTATGGAAGATGTGGATGGATGTGTGGATAATGTGGATTGATGTGGATGGATGTATGGATGATGTGGATTGATGTGGATGATGTGGATGGATGTATGGATGATGTAAATGATGTGGATGATGTGGATGGATGTATGGATGATGCGATTGGATGTGATTTGATGTGGGAATGATGTGATGTGATAGGGATCGATGAAGAAAAAAAAATTTGTGGGAAGATGAGAAAAGATGGGGACTAATGTGAAAGGATGTGGAGTGATGAGAAAAGATGGAAATATTGTTGGAACTGTATTTGTATGTGAAATCTATTTTTAAATGACTGTTTTATGTCAAGAATGCTGGGGAAGCATTTTGACCGTCTTGTGAATGAGGTCGTAGAGACCTATCTGTTAAAGTTGCAACTGTTGTGACGGAGAGTCAACGGAGGACGTCTCGCGTAGCAAGGTCGGCCGAGGTCTTGACCAGCCTCGGTTTGATTTAAATGGTGAGCTTCCGGTACAGTGGATGAGGGACCAAGGAAGTGGCCTATGAGTGAAGCGCAAGGTGACCTACGAAGGATCCTAGAGGGTGCTGACCATACAGTGCTCGGGCTCTGGGTCACCGAAGATACCCACACGTACGTCGGGGAAGATATTGGAACAAGGAGTAAGAGTTGTTTTCTGAATTCGGGCATGGATCTGGTTGATTGACCTTGCTGGTCCTCAACGGATGAGTCCATGGCTCTTTTATACGGATCTGTTGGTTGATCTTACTGATCTTCAACGGAGACTCCATTTTTGTTAAAGTGAATACTTGCCGGTTACTACTATGAGCTAGGAACTATCGAAAAGGCCCCTGAGTGGATAGGGGGTGAGCGTTCTGGTTGCCAATGATGCCATAGGTACACCGATGAAGGAATGTTTGGAAATAAGGATTCAACTGGATAATTAGAGGATTATGATCAGTGACACTATGGTTTCATTAAATGATTGTTTTAAAGACTGTTGAATCTGTGAAAAAGGCAATTTCATATTGGGTGTGTAAGTGGTGTGACTAGTTTTAAGTTTGCATGAATATCCGGCTAGGGGGCCTAGGAACTCTTTTCCCTGGTACCCGAGACAACCTAACCAAATTCTTAATTGGATCCCATCACTACAGTGGTTGGCGGTTGGCTAACCCATGGGACTGGATGGGGTTAGGCTGGACTGATGGATCCCTAAATTGAGACTCAATTCTGTTCTGGTTCGATAGATGAAGTAAATCCCAGACAAAAATTATTCTATGGAAAAGAATCAACGGCTGTGCCTCTCAATGAGGAAAAAAGCGTTGGTCTCTATGATCCAAGTGCAATCTTTTCCCTGATGTGACTATGGGACTTACGGGTTCGGTTAGATCAGTTCAGTTAGTTAAGGCTTTTGACTACGTTAGAGAAAAGTTATCGTGGAGGAATCGCCCGTACTTTCTGGGCAAGGGAAGTTTTTTTGGGTTCTTCGGTTTTGGATGAACCGATGGATTAGTCTCTTGTCCGGATATCCGTGGGCGAGGCCCCGAGTGTGGGACCCTGCCCTGCGCAAGAAGTGCTACTTCCGCTGCTAGCACCCCTAAATTCGTTGCGCGGTGGGGATAGGGACCTCACATCCAATCTGATGTTCGTCCGGTGTGGTTGAGCTATATCCATGCATGTCAGGTCGCCAGAGTTGATCCATCACATTCAATTCACCAAATCCAACCCTGAAGTGGGTGCAATGGTGGATATCTTGAAAATAAAGCACTTCTCACGTGAGGACCCTTGTCCCAGGAACCTGCTTCCATGGAAAAAGTTGTAAGTGCTCTGAAACCTAAAAATCAAATCATTCAAATTTCACACTTTACTTATGTAGATTTTAATAACTCTTTTACAAAAACATAATTGCCCAACCAAATTAACCTACAAGCTATCACCATTATATTGCCTAGGAATCTCCATGGCCTTGATAACCTCTTTGACATTCAACAAAATCTTTGTTAATGTGTTTCACTTCTTCATCCATGGCCTTGATAACCTCTTTGACATTCAACAAAATCTTTGTTAATGTGTTTCACTTCTTCATCCTCCAAATGTATTCCAAAATGCTCGTACCATCTCCTCTTGTAATAACAGTGGATGAGGCCGATGCATTGGTTTTGTTGTTATTTTATAAGGGGTTGCATAAATCTATCACATTAGATTGAGTTGGAAGTCCTCTGGGCGGTCTATCTAAGATGGCTATTGGTTATTTTGTTGTTATTTTATAAGGGGTTGCATAAATCTATCACATTAGATTGAGTTGGAAGTCCTCTGGGCGGGCTATCTAAGATGGCTATTGGTTGTGGGTTTAAGTTTAACAAAGCATCAACTATTGCGGAGTAATTGGCTGAAAGAGAGTCCTCAAGTATATAGAACTGCTCCCCCTCATGAGATTAGAGGTTGCCTTTAGAGAGGGACATGCAACTCTCGGGACCCAATATTTACTACTGCTTGCAATTCATAGAACGAATGGGGAGCTACTTGTCCTTGTAAGAACTTTGTGCTCAGGAGAACTCGCCCATTATTGAAACATAGATTCTTCTTAGAAGATGGGTAGGTGATATACATCTCATTATAAAGAGGAACAAAAAAGAAGTACACAAGAAATAAAAATAATAACACAACAGGTACCAAGTACACACGAAATGAATGGTGATTAACACCCTTAAATAAGTTGGCCATTTTTTATTTGATCGTTTTAAAGTAATTATTATTTTTTAAAAACATTAATTTCAAAAAATATACGATATATATATATATATATATATATATGGGAAAAGATTTTTAATGAGCTTTTTTTTTTCTTTGGCGAGCTTTTGTGTTATCTCAAAGTAGATTCCCACCAGAGCCAACCCATTGTAGGTGAGCATTTTAACACTGTGATGAGCCAAGAAGATCCTCTTACATCAAGGAAGTAGAATTTGCAAGCTTTTGCTATGAATTTTACTTAGAGATATGTTGAAAGATGTACAATCAATTAATTGAGAATGGTGAACTTTTATGAAAAGATACTTGTAATAAATAGCAACACAACAAAACAACTTTCAAATAGAGATAGGTTTTGCAAACCTAGCTGCTATAGAGAAGATGTCAAAATAAAATTCCAGCCAACTAGACAATACCAAAAGGTTAAAAAACACTACAAAATAGGTGAATGGTTTCATCTAAGCAAAAAAGTGAAAGGACGTTACAAAAGAGACTATTGAAACGGTTATGGATCATGGATACCATCTAGATAAACAATGAAAAAAGGTTTAGTAGGCATGTCATTGATTACAAGCCATGTGCTAAAAGGACACCCCTTTCTTCTAAGGATAGGATCTTTTGGTACCCAAGGCAAAGTCCAACTCTGATTTTTTCAGAAGAGGCTGGTGCATAAACATATTCAAGTCAGCATCTAACTTCAAAACCCTTAGAAAAACAAATTATATATGCTTGGAAGCTAGGTATGGTTGTGACTTAAGTTCCCTTTGCTAAAAGTCTGGGACAAGTGCAACAAGGGTGTCCTTGATTGTCACTTCATACTTAGGACTTTCTTCAACTCTTTCTCCCACACTGCACACAATAAATGTCTCATGCTCACCTGCCTTCACCACCCTTTCCTGAATAACATGTGCCTTTAGTGATAAAGCTCGTTGGATCCTTCGCATAGCAACACAAGATATCTTTGACCTATAATATGGCTTCCTAGAGGGGTTTTGATTGGCCTCTTCATGCATGTGTATATTGTCCTTGCTAGAACTCCCTCCTCTAGGTGTTATGGCTGCACTTGTCACAACATGTCAGCCTCTAGCTTGAACCCTGCACTTGTCACAACATGTCAGCCTCTTCTTGCATAAGAGCAGTACCTTTAACTACTTGCCAAACACTTGGTACATTCTCAGGAATAGGGGTGATACTATCATCCACATTCCAAGTGTGTGTACATGTGGTGTTGAAAAACCACATCATTTGTGCAGTAGGCCATCCATAAGGGTGTCTACTTGTGGCAAAGAAACACGGAGCATGTGTTGGAGTCCCATTTTTTGAGAGGAGAGTATTGCACTTCTTTCTATCCAGTGTCCATCCTAGACATTTGACACAGCTCCTTGCATTTGTCCTACCAATTGCTCGAGTTGCCTCATTAATCTTCCTTTCAACCATAAATTGACCTCCCTGTATAAGTGATCTGCTTTGAGTTGTGTTAGATGGATCAACCTCAACATACACACATGGTGGAGGGTGTCCTATTACTTCATCATCATCAATTAGTATTTTCCTTGGGTGACCTCTCCCTCTTCGTGGTTGGTTGACATGGTCATACTCTGGTCTATGGCTACTTCCTTCTTCTGGTGTTGTCACTTCTATTGCTTTCCTACACTTTCTAGTAGTCTCATTGTCACCCTGCATGTGATCTCTTCTTGTGCTCTTCGGGGTTCCTACAAAATAGATTCCTTGACAATGTGGACAACATGTGATGGTCTACTTGCTTAAGCCTAGTTAGCCCTTGCTGAAAGCATTGACAAAGTGGTCCTTGGCCAAGATGTCGGGGGCCAGCCTCATATGCATGTTGCTTCGCACATTGAAGAATAGCATTGCATAAGTCACTAACTACATCATCATACAAGGTGATTTTTTATTCGAACCCCTTTGATGCTAGCCAGTTATGATGTTTACTCTCTGCCATATTCACTATTGGTTAGGAGTAGCACCTTTTTGAATTTGTGGGAAACAATTCAAATCTCTTTAGACTTACAATTATATCCAATTAGAAGTAGATAGCAATAAAAGGAAAGAAACCTCAATAACTCAATTCAAATCTCTTTAAACTTACAATTATATCCAATTAGAAGTAGATATCTACTTCCAATTAGAAGTAGATAGCAATAAAAGGAAAGAAACCTCAATAACTCAAGAATACATTCAGGGATAGGACTTACCAATCCTTCATAATTTCCCCAGTGATGAATTCGCAAAGCCCACCAAAATTGAGCCAACTTTTCATATATCGTATCTCCTTACTAGGCACACATCCTCTTGCCCAAAAGGACCTAATTTGGTCACATATTCCATTTGATTCCTCCTTTGTTGTTGCAAGGCACTGACTCTCACACAACTCCTTATGTTGTGCTTGAAATTCCTTTGCAACGTATGCATGGTTGTGTCGATTTAGGCTGTGCTCCCAATGGAATAAACATGACCTCTTCCTACCTTCCATGATATTGTATTCACCTCCATTGAATATAGTTTGAACAACGTACCACCCAGCTAGAGCTTCATTTGCCATAAAACTAAAGAAGTTGGCCTTTCTGTTGCCGATTACCTCGTGCCACAATTGCCAAAGAAGAGAAGTCCATAAAGGAGAGTTTTGACCAAATGGTTGATCGACACATCTCCACGAATTGGGTGGAGAACCACTTGGTTGATAATCATAACCGCCTTCCTAGAGTGCCTCTTTGTCACCTTCCTAGAGTGCCTCTTTGTCGCCTCCTTGCAAACTTGGCAATCCAAACGAATGAGGATTCCATCGAAGGGTTAATTAAAAGCATGGAAGAGATCACATACCAGCCACGATAATGGCAGTGTTCATTGTCTCTGAGGGATTCCTCGGCCAAGAGCCCTTTCCATTTGACCATCGAGGTCATGACCTATCGTTGTCAGCAATAGAGTTTGACATGATACTAAAGCAGACGAAAGGATGGAAACACATGGTTGGGAAGATGTTTGTTGTCTCGGATGGCAACCACCGACTCAAAGCATGGAAAGAATGGGCAAAAACCAGTCGAGTTGAAAGAGAGAAGGTTCCCAAGGTGATTTGTAGAGTGGTCTGATTCCATGAGGAGGAGGCAGAGTTCTTGTTGGTGCTACGCATGATAAATAAGTAAGTGGAATGTATCTTATTTTTCTATGATTCAAATGGACAAACATCTTATAAGTCATTATTTACCTTATTTTATATGCATGCAAAATTGCCATGGTCACTATACCATTCATGTGCGAATACAACCGCACATGATATATTTATGATGCAGTGTGTGGGACTTACCAATCCACAATCATTGTTGTTAAAGTTCAATGATACGGAGTGCACATGGGCCGAGAAAGCTATTACTCATTGGGGACCTAAAAAATCAAAGTGGTTGAAGCTTCCCATGGCACTCCTCTCACAATTGGTTTTCAAGGTATGTGCACGCCTCATTCTCATACCACAATAAAGCCATGTTTTGATTTCAAAATATGTGTCTTAAACATAAATGCATTGCAGCCAGAGTTCGATGCCATGTACTAATATAAGCCAAGGTCAGTGGTTTGCTTGAGTGAGGGAGTGGAGAATACCTTTTGAATGTAGAAATGTTTAACAAGAATTACAAAGATGCCCTGAAGGAGACGAAGGCCTATTTACAAAGAGGGGACATGAGCTGCCACAAATTACCAACCCCGACTGTGGCAAAGAGTTTTTCAAGAAAGTAATCTCCTACCAAGGCTGGGGTGAAAAGGCCAACAAATTCACTACTCCCAAGCTAGTAGAGATAGCTCTTGAGCACATATTCCAAATGGATAGTAATATCTCGAACTCTCTCGGCACATTAAAATATTTTTTATATGTAGGTAGAACTATAATGTTGGTTCACAATGCAGGAAATGTAGGCTCCTTGACATATTGGCGGGTGGTGAGTTTTTAAAGTCCCTATGTTGGTTGAATGCAGGAGTGAAGAAAGGCAAGAAGCCTGGCACCAATCAGCCCCCAAGAAGAAGAAGGGCAAGAAATCATCAAACGAGAAGCCTCCATTATCCACGGCCGTGAAGCAAAGCCCAAAAAGAGGTCGCGGGGCCAGAGTGGGAAGAGGATGAAATTGATAAGGATGCTAAGGATAGCCCCTCTAAGGATGATGAGCATGATGATGGGCATGAGTCCCATGCATAGGGCGATGAGTAGGTGAGCCCGCATGGTGAGAGCAAAGAGTAGGGGTCAAAGAGTTCAAAAGAAGATGATGCAGCCCTATTGGGATCCAATAAGTGAACTTAACATGTTTGAACAATCATTAGTCCATTTATTGAACAAAGTAATAACATATATTTGTTCTTGTCTAAATGTAGACTATTGTCCACATGTGGTGGACCCTCTCCACCTAGTTCTCAGCTCAACATTGATCACCTCCATCTCGCACTTTTGGGAAAGCGAAAACACAGGTATGATCTCTAACCAATGCCAGTGAATCTCTCCATTCGTGTCATTATATAGTTTGCAATCCACTTATATGCTTTGTTGTTCCAGGAATCTTGCAGTATTGCAAGGATTCATGGGATCTCTGGCAAGGTGGAGAAGTATGGACGCCTTTGATAGCCTTGGAGGGCTATGCTTGGTGTGGGCTAATTTTCCAACAAATATCTCTCTCTCTACAAGGATGAGGTTGTGGTTCCTCGATGGACTATTTTTAGGGAGGTACTTGTGGAGTCAGCTTTTATACTTGCTGAAGAGTTCCTACAGGCCAACGACACTATGGTTTGTACTCTACGTGTGGAGCACTTGGGGATTGATGCGCAAGAGGCAGAGACTTGGAACTTCACATTGTGAAGGACTTTGTTCTTGCGCTTTTTGCTAATAGTTGTATATCATGTCAGAAGATGGCCATGAAGAGGTGAGTGAAGAAGTGGTTTTTATTAAGGTGAAGCTCAATGATTTCCATAGCGTACTTACTAGTGTGTGCACGTAGGTCACTATTTCGGTCATCGCCATCTTTATGCACCCCAGTGAGAGTACGTCAAGTCGTCCAAAGTATGACAGGTGGGGAGGTGAGGTATCTGCAGATTGTTCATGTTTCGAGGTGGTTGACGATATCTTCCTAGAGTCGAAACCGAAAGACAGAAACTTGCCATATCAGTTGGATGCAGACATACCAGTTGGATGCAGACATACCAGTTGGATGCAGACATACCAGTTGGATGCAGACATATCAGTTGGATGCAGACAGGAATCCCATCCGAGATGTTATTCAGCATAGTGAGCCTTCCAAAAGGTAGTCATAGTACTCACTTCATTACAATTCGATTTGAATAGTGTAATCATTGTATAGTCATTGTCTTTTATATTGTCGTCCATTTATATATGCCAATTGTGAGCTTTTACTATGGTAGGTGGTTACTCGAGATGTTCACCGATCGAGGGGATGTAATCCTAGATTGTTTTTTCAGTACTGGGACCCTTGCTAGAGCATGCAAGATACTACATTGGCATTGCATCAGCGTGGAGAGTGACGAGGTGTGCCTTAGTTCATGTCTACAACCACTTATGTACGTTCTCGATGATTTGGGTCAACAGTTTTTCAAGGGTGAGGTTAGTGAGTATGCTTGATAAGAGCAGTAAAGGGACATAGGGGCATCGTCTCCACATGTTCCTCACCCATATCCTTCACCCGCCCCAGTACCCATGAGCCCAACACAATCAAGTGCCTCGTCATGGTAACCTGGTGTTCCAAGGGAGCCCCAATATCAACATGTCATGCCACAGATATCCCCCATGAGTTCCTTTACACTATCCTCATCATTGGGTGCAACACGTTTTGAACTTGTGAGGCCGCTATTCCCACTTGGATCTGCACCATTTGGTAGAGCTCCCTACATGCAGCCACCTTCCTTCTTCTACCACCACTCGTGGTGTCCTTTTACTGATGTATTTCACGTGCTTGTAAAATGAAAGAAATATATTGGTTTAGACATTATTGTGATGCACTCTTGTACACTCAAATAATGTCAATGGCATTGTTTTTAGCTTTTGCTGTGACCATTTAGGTAATCAAATTGACAATTGAGAGAGATGGAGCAAGATGGATAGAGATCTCAAGGCCACGAGAGAGAGTGTCAGTGAAAGAGAGAGAAAGTTTGAGTGAAACCTTAAAATAATTATTTTTTTGCTTAAAATAGTTATTTCTATTTATGAGAACTTATAAATACAATAGAGATTGCCATGTTCCAGTACTCTTCTTCTAGGCACACATCCCATCCCACCCTCTCTTTATACCTTCATATTGCAATAGGATGGGCATAAACTCAATTATGATGGGTTCATTTAGCAATCCCTCTAACACTACTACATTTGCAAGCATCTTAAGTAAAGCTCTCCAATCTTTCATGCACCTTAAAGAAAAGGAACCTAGATCATATGCCCTTATGGAGGCATGGATGTCACAAGATCTAAATTTCTAACGAAGATAGAAATCAAATAAATTGCAAGAAATTGATTTAAATTCAACAATTCATCAAACATCACATTACTATGATTAAAATATTCAAAAACAAATGAAAATACTTAGCTCACAAAGATTCGACTCCAAGATTGGGTGCAGTCATCCCCCCTCATGTGTGTATGACATATTTTTCCCCACACGAGTATTTACGAGATACTTTATTCCAATTTAGGTCATAGCCTCCAAAAATACAAAAAGGGTGCTTCTCTTGCACGACACTCTCTTATCTTCAAAAATAGAGTGCCCATAAATTGAGGCTTGGGTTTAAAGCATATCACGCTTTACCTAATATTTAAGATCAAGTCTATGCTTAATAAACTATGGCTTTTACAAAATAAAACAAATGTGCACAAGCTAGCACATGTATTTACAAAGCTTGTTTACAAAAATGGTGTGCCAAAAGTAATAAATTGTTGTGACTTCTCCTCAATACTCGGAATCCTCTTCACCTATAAAATAACCAACAATAAATTGGTGAAATAAATATTCCATAAGCATATAAACCATCATCACACACATGTTTGTCAAGCGTAAGTAACCCGAGAATCACCCCTACATAATACGAACCAACTGAAACAAACATTGGAGTCCCCAAGCATACGTCAATATCCACCAAACGTATTAATATTTATAATGGTATCATCCATGATATTAACATAATTTGGCATGACGCAAAGATAATCCAAGCGTCTTCGAACTATCTAAGAGGGTAGAATAATATTTTTAAGAGGGCTTAAAATATATTCCCATAACATCCCCTGTTGCTTGAGTTTGCAATTGTTCTCAATTGCCGGTTTATTGAAACGAATGGAGGATCTTAGGGAAAGCACGAAAATATTTCTCAGGCACCCATCTTGCAACTTCACGACGAGGATGATTTTTGAAAGTTATTAAATATTTACTATATTGGTTTCCAGTACAAGTTGGTGTAATTTTATGGTCAATGATGGTATCTGGGAGTCTGATTTCTTGGTCTCCTTATATAAGAGGTGGTTCTTCATATATTGAATGAGTGGGAAGTTGTCCTTTGAAAAGGTTTTAATAAGCTAACATGAAATGAATTGTGAATGTTCCAATGAGAAGGTAATTCAAGTTTATATACAACATCATTAATTTTGTAAATCACTTTAAAAGGTCCATAAAATCTTGATGCAAGCTTAACAGCAGCTGGTAAATTTTTAACACTTTTAAGTCGACGTTTTTTAATTTTCAAAAGTACATAGTCTCCAAGTTCAAAGGATATAGCTTTACGTTTATGATTTGCTTGCTTAACATACTTTGCTTGAGCATGGGCAATGGAATGTTTTATGTCATTCAAAATGGTCGTAAAATCAATAGTGAATTGATCACCAGCTTCGATTTTGTGAGAAAGTCTAGTTACCGGAATAGGCAAAGGTTTTCCATATACAATTTCGAAAGGTGCTTGACCAATAACTGAATGAGGAGTATTATTGTAAGCAAATTGGAGAAGATGAATGTACTTATCCCATGAGTTAGGTTGTTGGGCAACATAGGCTCTAAGTAGATCTAAGATAGTGTTGTTAGTAACCTCACTTTGTCCATTTGTTTCCGGATGGAAAGATGTTGAGAAATCTACTTTAGTGTTTGCCTAAGTTGGAGAATAATGTGATCCAAAAATTACTACAAAATCTTGAATCTTTGTCAAAAACAATGACTTTGGGTAATAAGCCATGATGTACAAAGATTTGTTTGATAAACATATTTGCTTGTTGTGAGAAGTAAAAGTTTTCTTACAAGGTAAGAAGTATGCTTGCTACTCAAACGGTTAATTATTGTCCAAATCATATCGTTATGCTTGCTTACTCAAACGGTTAATTATTGTCCAAATCATATCATTATGACTCAATGTAGTAGGCAAACCTGTGATAAAGTCC
>NC_141073.1:53325109-53472609 GCF_041138505.1 Cibotium barometz
CCGGCCGTCATGGTGTAGTGTACAGTCTGCAGCAGCAACCTACAGTGCACAGTCCACAGTGCAGAAGCCGTCTCTCGGGACTATTTTGACACCCCTTTTTTCAAAGGGGATCAATGGTGGACATTGTCGCTCAAAAATCGAGGATCCGGTGGGCCGTCGGATTTTTTTGTGATCCATGTGTAATACCTGTGAAATCCAAGTGTGAACCCTGTGTGATCCCATCTTGGCCATTTGGCTCCCTTTACACAGGGATCACAAGATGGGATCACACAGGGTTCACACTTGGATTTCACAGGGATTACACATGGATCACAAAAATCTGACGGCCCACCCTGATCCTCGATTTTTGAGCGACAATGTCCGCCATTGATCCCCTTTGAAAAAGGGGTGTCAAATAGTCTTGAGGGAAGCCGCCTACAGTGTACAGTCCACAGTGCAGCAGCCACCTACAGTCTATAGCAGTGGACAGTTGCCTACTTGTGTGGTGTAAATTCATTCCTCATTATGGGAGCTACTGAGTTGTCAACAACTAATTCATTCCACATTCTAACAGCTGCTGAGTTGTCAAAAATCTAACGATTGCAGCTGTTCATTGCGTGAAATAATGAGTGTCCAATGTACGGCTGGGATTGTTTCTCCTCCATTGCTAGACCATGACGGAAAGGAAGAGAGAAAGAAATAAAGAAAGAGAAAGAAAAAAAAGAAAGAGAGAGAGAAAGAGAAAGAAGGAGAAAGAGATAGAATGAAAGGAGGAGAGTTATAAAAAAAATCAAAGAAAAAAATTAATATTAAAAAAACTTTTAAAAAAACAAAAAATATATAAAATTTTTATATATTTGGGGGGGTTTGTGTGTGTGTTTACAATTACATAAGCATGTATGTGAGTGTGTATGCATGATTGTGTGATTTGTGTATGCATGTGTGTGTATATGAACATGTGTGTGAGTTAAAGTATATATATATATATATATTATAGAAAACTAGTATGTATGTGCATGTGCTTGTTTGTGTTCGATTAAGTGTGTGTTTGTTTGTTTGTGAATAAATGTGTGTGTGTCTGTGTGAGTGTAAAAGAAGCATTAAAAATATATATAAAAAATTTAAAAACATTGAAAACACAAAAGAGAGTGTGTGTCGAGTAAGTGCACGATTGTGTGTGGATGCATACGCGTGTTAGTGTTTGTATGTGTGCATGCATAGCATAAGTGAAAATTAAAGCATAGCAGAAAGCATTTGTAAGCAATGTTGTTGAATTTTGAATTATTTGAATCAATTGAAATCAATTTTCTTTTGCAATCTAAGTCTCCATGTCTTGAGCAAGGTGAATGTGTGTGTGTGTGTCGTGATTTAGTTTAATTTGAAGTGATGAAACATATTTACAATATGTGAACATGCTACATATTTACAATACGTGAACATGCTGCACATCAAACTAGGGCAAAATTACATATGCACATTTCGAGATGTAGGCACAAGAATAGGATTCCTCGAGGTTATTTTCGGGGTGAAATTGTATACGTTGGACACAAAGGCTTAGGTTAAGACACAAATTGAGTTAATTAGGGACCAGATGCATAGGACTTAGGGAGTATTAGGCAGTTTTGCGACCTTGCTTTGGGGCGAGTCACACTTGTTCAACATGGACAACTTGCTTGAATGTAGCTACATGATCAAAGGGGTCTTCGATCCCGTCATACTTCTTAACCAATTTTTGAAGGGCTGAAGGTCTCACCTTCCTATAATCAGCTTCATGCCTTCTAGAGGGTCTTCTTAGCCCTTGGCTCCAACGTTGCTATTGGTTCATGTGGTGGAATGATGGATTGTGTGAATGGTGCTCATTTGGGAGACAAAGGTGGTCTCACTCTCATCCCAGGATCTATTGGTTTTGATTGCGTTGTAGCTCTAGGAATGGGAGGAGGGTTGCTACTCCTCAGTTGTGGTCCTCTTCCTGTGGTCCATTCTGAGATTGGGGGTTCTTGATTCTTCTTAGCAGCTCATAAGCGGCCATATCTCTCTTATATACACTCTCTCGTGGCTTAGCCATAAGCGTAGCCTTTGCAAGTGGATAAAACACTATCGGACGTCCTTTCCATGTGAGCGCATTGACCTCACTCCATAGAAGTGTCCTACATTCATTAGACTATGAATCTCTCAATCAAACTACATGGTCATCTATCTAATTGTTCTAAGATCAGGCTATGGCTTACTAGAAATTGTATACCTGCAACCTATGAAGTCAAGTAGCAATATCCTAGCTCGTCTCGAAAGACTACTTGTTGCAAGTTTCTGTTTGCAGGTCAGAAACTACCACTGCACTCACATTGCACGTCCAAATCACACCAAACTTGATATGCTAAGTCCTTATAACATGTAAAACATGACCAAAACTAAAAATATGCCTAGGGGACCCCTAAGCTGCCTGCAATCATGGACCTGACTGAGAGTCATCGACGTGACTGACAGTTTCCAGCAAATAGAGGTCAAGAATGGGTTATATAATGTCTGTAGATGCCATACATGCAAAAATAAAAAAAGTTTGATGCAGAAATTGTTGACCCAACTCAAGTTCCAGTTGAGTCCACACTGGTATAATCTTATATGAAGGTATTTTTCAGACCTGTTCGAGCCAAGTGTTCCCAATTAACTCCTGCAAGTCTCTTTGTGCACTCGGATCGCTAGTATCATGCTTAACTTGATCAAAATATCAATCTTGGCACATTGGAGTGTAGAGTCTGATTTTGGCCTTATTGGCACTACCATGTGACCCACTCTCACCCACAACTTGATGGATAAGCTCCCAAAGCAAGGGCAACACTAAGGAGCCCTATATCTAATGATCCTACCCAATATAACTCATCAAATAGCCTTTCAAGGCCTCGGCATTGCCAAAACAGCAATATTGACAAAACTTACCTTCCTTACCTTAATTTGGGTGGATGACTTTGTTGTCCTTTGCAAGCTACGTATCCAATGGTTAGAACTTTTCACCCAAAGCACTCCTTATTACTCTAAGAAGACACAAGCAAGATACTCCCTACTATGCAATGCAATGTTATGCATCAACTACTTATGACACTATGTCATGCAACTATATCAAAATGGAATGCAAGAAGCTTGCCACTTATGAATGCAAATATGGTAAGCTTAACCTAAATGCTCAGTGCAATCCATCATGCAATGTGAATAAAACCATGCCTATGTAACATTTTTGAAAGCAAAAACATCAAGAACAACATGAAATGGAAATAACATAAAAAAGCAATATATGCGGGAGATACTCAACCGCCAAAGAGTTTTCCTAATCTAATGCTTATCCCTACTTCCCAACCCTAAGATCTCACACTTGTCTTGAGCCCCTATTCAAGCATGGTTTTACAACCAACAAGCTTTTGAAAGCGGTAGTACTCAAAGCTTTTCAACTGGCTTGGTAAGCTCAGCGGCAGCAACGGCGCCAATGGAGAGGCTCAACGGCTCTTTACACTTGTACCAATGCAAAGCACACTCTATCTAGCTTCACCAATGAGGTTTCCCTATTTCAAAAGTAAGGAGCAACCAACCAGTGAACATTGGAAGCTCATCCCAAAGGGAGATAAGCAATGAGCACACACACACTTGTCTACTCACCACTCTCACTAGGCGAGACCTAGCTACTCAATACGCACATGCACCTCACTCATTCATCAAACCAAGAGCTTAACAGTGCCAATGCAAGACCACTAGCACCAGTGTTCGAAAAAAACCCGGGTTTAGTGTAATTTGCACCTGCAATTTCTGAAAATTACCTTCAAATTTTTAACTTGAAGGTACAAAAACCTGCAAAATTTGGGAAATTTTAGAAGGAAAATCTCCAAAATTTGAGAAATTCTTCAATTAATAATTTCCCAAATTTCTAATGAAGGTTTTTAACTTTTTGGCAAAATGATTTTTTTCGAACACTGCACTAGCACTCTTCAAGTATCACCTCTCTCATTCCCTTATCCACAATCCACTTACATGCACTTGAAGCTTTAATGGAAAGCTTGTTATTATTCAACAAGCATTCATTGAACCATACATTCTAAGTAAAGAGAGCATTGCCCAAGCTATGAAGGAGCTTAGAAATGAGCCCACTTGTTTCTTCACACACTATTCAAGAGCCCACCACACTCACAAGCTACACACGAGTACATAGCATAGAATAGAGAAGAGAAAAGGAAGAAGGAAGCTCATCATTGATGCATAAAATAAGGAGCTTAGCTCATACAATGGATAGACATGATGATGGAGAAGCAAAGAGAGAGAGAGAGGATGCTCTCAAGCTCTTGATCTCAACTAGAGTAAGTGGCAAATGGAACCATTATCTTCTCTATTTTGGCTTTTTTGTTCAAAAAGAGTGGCCCTTTCTACACTAGACATCCATGTTGGATTTAGGGTTAGGGTTTCAGCAACAATGAACACCTTACACACAAAGAAGAAGAAGCTTGAGAGCACGCAACAAGTTGAGAGTATATTATGATAAGTGTGCCAAGTGTAGTAAACCCTAGAATAGTACACACTAGGTATATGTACATGCTCGTGGGAAAAAACCTTCTAATGAAGGAAAAAGTGCCTCGGCAATCTTAAGTGTGTTCACATCTCACTACCATAAGTATATGGCAACAAATCCCCTCTGGAAGTGATGATGTGAAGAAGGGGAGCTGACACCAAAGTGTAGGGTAAGTGCCAGCTCTAGGTGGAGCCTCAATCCACAAAGGGGAGTAAGCCTAAAGCTTTGTGAAAAGCTTCAAACTTCTCATGAGATAGAGCCTTTGTGAAAAGATCTTCCACATTCTTGTGTGTTGGCACATAAGTTAAGCTGATCTCTCTTGCTAAGAGTCTCTCCCCCCTGAGATAGTGATAATGCACCTCAATGCCCTTTGTGCGAGCATGAAAAATTGGGTTCCTCACAACTACCAATGCACTCTGACTGTCAGTGAAGATGGTAGTCGATGAGGACTATCCAATACCCAAATCAACCATGAGGCGTCTGAGCCAAACACACTCCATTGTAGCTGTGAAGGCTGCAGCTTTGCACCATGTTTGAGGAGCCTGTTTCAAACCATACAATGCTTTCTTCAATGTGCACACTTTATCTTCTTGCCCTCTCTGAATAAAACCATGAGGTTGAGATACATAGACCTCTTCATGCAAATCCCCATTTAAAAAGGCAGTTTTAATGTCTAACTGATGTACATTCCAATCAAAATGTACTGCCAACGCTGCGAATAGTAGTCATCCGACAAGTGGGAGCAAAGGTCTCATCATATTAATTAATTAAAAATTTAATACAATTTTCAAGAAGAGTTATTTGATTTGAATCAAATTATTCACCCCTCTAATCAATTTAATATTGAACCACAACTTACATAAATCTAGTCTTGTATTGTTCTTTCCTTTAACTATTTATGCATAGCAATTTTTATCTAATCAGAAATGATAAAAAGGTGTGATACTTTGGATTGATTGGACTAGAAATTGTAGGAAAGTTAGTGTGAAAGTAGTTGCAAGTTGTAGAAAGTGTGTGCAAGTGGCGGGATTTTGCCACACTTTGATAAGAGTGGTTTTTATGGCTTGAGAGTTAAGTTTATTTTGTATTTGCTAAAACAAATAGCACGCCTTTCACTTTTTTGGTAGAAATAGGCTATTTGAACCTTATCCCCTCATCTTGGACCTAATTTCAATCTTATTCCCTTAATTTCAATAATTTAAATGTTAAAAACAATAAATTTTATGTGAACTTTAGCCTATTACACATTATTAACTCATTTTTAATATTTTAAAATGCTTGGAAATCTTGGACACCATAGATTCTTAATAAAATGCTTTATATATTAAGTAAATTGCTGTTTTTTTAGGGAATAGCCTTGGTGCATTACAATTGTAGTTACTAAGGGAAGTTTTTGTTTGATTCCATGTCAACTAGGGCTAAGCTTGACAATTTGATACCACTTCTACTGAGAATATCAAATTTGATCCAAGTGGAGGATGTCGACTTACTTGAAGCTAGGTATCTATCATCTTTTTGTTGTAGCTCCTTTGATGTTGCATCATTTGAAGCAATTTCCATGCTTTGGTTTGTTGGGTCCTCTTTGCTTTGTATGTTATCGTTGGCTTCCTCCATAGCGATGGCATCATCTTTGATTGACTGACCCTTGCTTACACCTTTTTGACCTTCTCTTTTGGCGTTTCTTTGAGGACTCCTTGTAGCAGAGCAGCTATTGTTGACTGCTTTAATGGACCTTTAGTCTCCTCAAGTTGAGGGTCATCCAATTGCAGATCCAAAATTTGAGACTTTACAAGAGCTATTGTACTCTGGGGAAAAACTTGTTGAGATGACTTCGGTGGGCTCTTCTCGGCTGCTCCAGGAGAAGATTGTGTGGGTGACTTCAAGGATGTAGGTCTTGAAATAGGCAAATTTGCAAGGACCTCCGCAATCTTTTCATCTGAAGACTTCATGTTATGCCTTTGCTTTGGGCAATTTGTGAAGAGATGGGTGATTGCACATTCTTCACAGTGGGGACCTTGTGATGGTGATTTTGCCTTCTTCTTCATTTGTTGAGGCCCACCTCTTCCAGCTGGATGGCTATCATGTGGCCTTGATGTTTGGCTATACTGCCTGATGGTGGTAGCTTCCTTTTAAGACCCCATGTTAGGAGGTTTTGAGTGGAGATGCAGTAACTATGCCAAATGTTGATGTATTCTTGATTTCTAATGCGTTTGGCATATGCATATTTTGAGGCACATGGTTTTGCATGGGGAATGATGCAAATGATGTGGGCATGATGTGCTGACTTTCTTGAATATGGTGTGCAGTGGGAGATGCACTAGTGCTTCGAGGTATGACATGAGATTTTAGTGCATCTGGGGTCATGTTTTTGGCCATATTTTGGTTCCCTTTTAAGTTCATGTTTGTGCCATGCAGTTGATGAGACGACGTATCTATTGAAGATAATGATTTTGATGGCTTGTGCGCATTTGAAAAGCTTTGATGAATGGAAGGTGGTGGAAACTTTAGTGGATATAAGAACTTTAAAAGTGGTGCTTGTGCTGAATTTTGCTTGCGTTGTGCCTTTATTGATGGCTCATTATGCCCTAGTGGTTGATATGATAGTGTGTTTTCCAATGTAGGAAACAATAATGGCATATGGCTTTGTAGAATGTGGCGATGAGCATTAAGGATGGCTTGCTATGCCAGAGTTAAAGAGTGAGGTGCAAAGTGTGACAATTGCATGGTTTTTGGAGTTGTGCTTATGGGGACTGGTGTGTGACATGCATTCGTGAATGTTCCTTTATGTGGTGAAAGGGTGGTTGTGGGAAAATCATGTGCGTGATGAGTATTGAGCAAACTATGAGGGGTATCAAAGGAGCTTACTAGCATTAATGCTCTTTTACCACCAGCCTGAGGCCTTGAGGAGAAATGGTGTTGGATCTTGATCCATCCTCCTTTTGATCATTCATAGCACATTTTGGTTGCCAGTATTTTTGCCAGGTGTCTTTTGTTACCATATTATAGTAGTGATGTGTGTGAACACACTTAGGACCGCCGGGGCACTTTTTCCCTCACTAGGAGGTTTTTTCCCCCGTGCATTGTATATACGCCCATTATCTTCTAGGGCTTGTTATCTTTCATTTTTTGGCACTCATAATACACTACTGTGTTGTGCTCAAGCTTCCTCATCTTCTTGAAGTTGTGTGTGCATTCCTACAACCCTAATTCCAACATTTGGTATCAGAGCAGGCTTCCTCCTCCCGGGCAGCATCACCGGCACCTGCCGCTTCATCTCCTCCGATTGCGACGAGGTTTCACGAGCGTCTGCAGGTTAGTATATGCCGTGGGAGAGCTCGTAGAGCTTGTTCGTTTCAGAATTTTGATCTGAAGTCATTTCGCCCTCCGTTTTTGCATTCCAAGTACTGCGCAGGCAAAATCGTCCTACTGTGCAGATTTTCTATCAAGATTAAAATCTGCAGGACAGGTGCCCATTCGTCTGTTTTGGGCTGTGCTACATAGCACAGGTCGATTTTATACAGGTTTACCTCTTACAGACAGCATTTACATCTAGTAGTACAGTCATTGGCCATGGCTGACAACAATGATGTATTCCGCATGTTGGCTGCTGAGGATAAGTTGGATGGCACCAACTATCCATTGTGGGCATATATGATGCGACATGTATTGGTAGCAAAGGGGTTATGGAACATTGTGCAGGGTATTGATGCACGTCCTATTGTGGCTGGGAATGCTGCAAACACATCAGAAACAGGTACTGTTGATGATGGTGCAGGCACAAGTGCTGTAGCAGCTGTTCGAGAACCACCACTTTCAGCAGAGCAGATTCGTTGGGATGGTAGAGATGCGCAGGCTCATGCCTTGATTGCGCTGTCTGTCAAACGTACCATTATCCCACATATTCGCTCCTGCAGGACTTCTAAGGATGCTTGGGATGTACTTGCCACATTGTATCAGGCAAGAAATGAGGCTCGTGTTGCTTACCTCCGAAAACAGTTGGAGAGTGAGCATATGAACGAAGGTGATTCTATGGATAGCTTTTTGACAAAGATCAAGGATTTCAAAGAGCAGCTCATTTCTGCAGATGAAATCCTATCACACAGTTCACTTGTGCAGACTGTTTTGAATGGTCTACCAGATTCTTATCAGGGTTTTGCTTCCACTCTTCGCTTGATGATGAAAGGCAATCCCAATGCCTTATCATTTGAGGAGTTAGTTTCTGTTTTGCTGCAAGAAGACCAGTCAAGGCAAAACAAGAATATTATGCGTGTCGCAGATCAAGCTTTCGTTGCTAGTCAGAGAAGCGGGAAAGGTAAAGCTGGCTTTTCTTCTAGTAAGCAGAAATCTGCAAATGCTGCGCAACCAAAGAAGGAAGACAAAGATGAGAAGAAGGGTGACAAACAGAAGACATTTTGCAAGTACTGTAAGGGAAATGATCATGTCATCAAAGCGTGTCCTAAGCTGGCTGCGAAAGAGGCTAAGAAGAAAGAGGCTGGTATGGCTGTTGTTGCAGATGCCTCTCCTTCTAACAATGAATCTGCTAATGTTGTTCAAGATACAGAATGGGCATTCAATGCGCAGTGCAGTTATGACCCATCTTTGCATGACACATGTATGTCTGCAGTAGATTCAGATGTATGGTACTTTGACAGTGGTGCCACTAAGCATATCACCTCGCAGCGCAGTTTATTCACTTTCCTTGAGTCTGCTCCCACAGGGAATACTGTCACTTGTGCCAATAACTCCTCTTATCCCATTAAAGGAGTTGGACCGATTGTGCTTAATGTTGCAAATTGCAACACCTTTACACTTTTTGATGCATTGTATGTGCCAGGGATCAAAAAGAATCTGCTGTCAGTCTCCGCATTTGCCAAAACAGGTTTGGTTGTAAAATTTGTGGATGACAGATGTACTGTTCATGATCTCTCTTGTGGTGACATCATTGTAGCATCTGGTTCACTATGTCGAGGGCTGTATAAGCTCAATATGGATGGCAAATGTGTAGAGGATTCAGCATGTGCTATTATGGATACGCAGGCTATTTCAAATGTAAAACTGTGGCATGCACGTTTTGGTCATCTGAATTTTGCAAGTTTGCTGCGCCTGCAGAAATCTGAAATGGTGTCTTCTTTGCCTAAGCTTGAGGCACCTGTCAAGCATGTTTGTGAGGGCTGCATATTGGGTAAAATGCAGCGTGCTTCCTTTCCCAAAGATGGATCAGTGAGAGCTGAACGCAGATTGCAGCTTGTTCACAGTGATGTTTGTGGTCCCATGCAAACTCCATCATTTGGAAACTACCTTTACTTCGTGACTTTCATTGATGATTTTACCAGGCATGCATGGGTATATCCTTTGAAGGCAAAGTCCGAAGTGTTTTTGTGCTTCAAACAGTTTTTGGTTATGGCTGAAAATGTGTCAGAAAGTAAGATGGGCACCCTCCGTTCAGATCGAGGGGGGGAGTATATGTCTTCAGAATTTAATGCATTTCTGGCTGAGCGTGGGATAAAACACCAATGTACAGTGCCGTATACACCACAGCAAAATGGTGTGGCTGAGAGAAAAAACAGGTCTCTCATGGAAATGGCAAGATGTATGGTTAAGAGTCAAAGTCTACCACATGGTTTTTGGCTTGAGGCTGTCATGTGTGCCACTTATGTACTAAACAGGTGTCCCACCAAAGCATTACAGGTTGTCACTCCATATGAGGCTTGGCATAGCCGCAAGCCATCTGTTGGCCATTTACGTGTTTTTGGTTGCCTGGCATATGCATTAGTGCCTGTGCAACATCGCAGAAAATTGGATGACAAAGCTGTCAAATGTATTTTTGTTGGATATAGTGCTGAGAGCAAAGGCTATCGTTTGTATCATCCACAGACAAAGCGCATTTTGGTTAGCCGTGATGTTGTATTTGTGGAAGATGCAGTTCAGCCCTTGGTTTCATGTACTAAGGAGACAGATATCAGCTCACGTGATGTCTATGATACATTGTTGCCTCTTTTCAGTGGTGCACAGTCAAGTGCAATACCTCATGAGGCAGTTTTTCAGCCTATGCAGGTTTTAAATGATGGCACAGATCAGCCTATATCTGATGCAGATGTGCATGATGCACTTGAGGATGAGAGACAAGAGATTGAGGGCTCTAGGAACATGCCTAGATGGCTGGTGCAGACTTTGCGTGACAGCAAGTTGGATGCCCCTTTGTCTAGTCGCACTCGTTCTGGCTCTCATGGTGCCTCTTATGCGTCAGATTGTTATGCATTGGCTGTTTCTAGTATGTGCGATGAAAGTGCGCCTGTTTCATTTGATGAGGCACAAAGTTCAGAAAATTGGATGGCTGCTATGCAAGCAGAATACGATGCTATTATGAAGAATAGTACATGGTCTTTATGTGACTTGCCCCCTGGCAAGAAGGCCATTGGCACTAAGTGGGTATACAAATTGAAGCGTAAGCCTGATGGCACAGTGGATCGCCATAAGGCTAGGCTTGTTGCAAAAGGTTATGCTCAAGAGAAGGGCATTGATTTTGATGAGACTTTTGCTCCCACATGTCGTATGACCACTGTTCGTAGCATCTGTGCATTAGCAGCTCATAATGGTTGGAATGTACATCAGCTGGACATAAAGACTGCGTTCTTAAATGGAGATTTGCATGAGGAGGTGTATGTATCGCAGCCTCGTGGTTTTGTTCAAAGAGGGCAGGAAAACAAAGTGTGCAGGTTAAAAAAGGCTTTATATGGTTTAAAGCAAGCTCCACGAGCTTGGTATGAAAAAATACATGCATATTTGACTGCACATGGGTTTCAGAATAGTCCAACAGAAAGCACTTTGTATGTTAAACGTGTGGATGGTGTACATCTAATCATTGCTCTCTATGTCGATGACATGCTGCTCACAGGACCAAATGAGAGTCATATTGCTGATTTTAAGGCTGATTTGAATGCCTCTTTTGAGATGTCAGATTTGGGGCATTTGCATCATTATTTGGGGATACAATTTAAGCAGTGTGATGGAGGTATTGCTTTGTGTCAGACAAAGTATATTGAAACATTGTTGCGAAGATTTGGCCTTGAAGACTGCAAGCCTATTGCTACTCCAATGGAGACAGGTTTGAAGTTGAGTCTTCATGATGCTGGAGATCACTTTGATGTCACACTCTATCAGACAGCTGTTGGTTGCCTCATTTATGTATGCATTACGAGGCCAGACATTCAGTTTGCAGTCTCACAGGTGAGCAGATTTATGCATAGCCCAGGCATTAAGCATTGGCAGGCAGTGAAGCGTATCTTTCGCTATTTGAGTGGTACTCGGCATCTTGGGTTGTTTTATCCCAAGGGGGGATCATTGCCGCCAGATTTACATGTTTTTTCAGATTCTGACTGGGCTGGTTGTTATGACACACGCGTGTCCACGAGTGGTTTTTGCTTCATGCTTGGAAGCTCATGCATATCATGGTTGAGCAAGAAGCAGCCTACTGTGGCCACTTCTAGTTGTGAAGCTGAGTACAGGGCAGCTTTCACAGCTACGGTTGAGTGTGTGTGGCTCAGACGCCTTATGGGCTGATTTGGGTGTTGGGCAGCCATCTGCCACCACCATCTTCACTGACAGTCAGAGCGCATTGGCAGTTGCGCGGAACCCAGTGTTCCATGCTCGTACGAAGCACATTGAGGTGCACTACCATTATGTCAGGGAGAGACTCTCTGCAGGAGAGATCAGTTTGGCTTATGTGCCAACACAGGATAACCTTGCAGACCTTTTCACAAAGGCTCTGCCTCGTGAGAAGTTCGAAGCTTTTCGCAAAGCTTTGGGCTTACTCCCTTTTGTGGATTCATCCACATAGCTAGACACTTCCCTATACATGAGTGCTAGCTCTTGTTCACCGCATCACTCCAGGGGGGATTTGTTACCATATTATAGTAGTGATGTGTGTGAACACACTTAGGACCGCCGGGGCACTTTTTCCCTCACTAGGAGGTTTTTTCCCCCGTGCATTGTATATACGCCCATTATCTTCTAGGGCTTGTTATCTTTCATTTTTTGGCACTCATAATACACTACTGTGTTGTGCTCAAGCTTCCTCATCTTCTTGAAGTTGTGTGTGCATTCCTGCAACCCTAATTCCAACATCTTTGATTCGTTTGGTGTCCATGAGAATCCTGATCTTCTTGTAATGGGTGCCAAAAATTGTTGACTTGGAGCCTTGTTGTGCTTTGTAAATGACTCTATCTTCACCAACGTATTGGTAATCTTGATAGGAACCCCATAATGTATCAAGCTTTGCAGCGTTATTGCTCATTTTGACTACTTCTTGCCCAAAGGGGTCACCCCATAAATGAAAAGATCACCTTCTTCTTCTCAAAGAAATGTCAATGGCACATTGTAAGCTATCTTCTCTATATTTGGTTGACCTTCTTGATGGCTTGCTGCTGAAAATGATGTTTGAATGCCCTTACGTCTCTGAGCAAAAGTTGTTTTACCTGGCAAGACTTCCCATGGAGACTTTTTCCATTGGTCCTGTCCATTGTGCATGACAAATCTAGGAATCAAGGGGAAGTGATTTTGGTTGTTAGCTTCTTGGTCCTCCATCTTCCCTATATCTTTATTTGCAATCCCCACCACAATAATACCCCATTGTGGTGATGATGTTAAGATTGTTGGCGTCCTAGGTTCATGGCTTGATTCACTTGAAGAATCTGATGTTTTGGACTCCGAGATCATTTGGATAGTACGAATGGGTACTAATCCATAATCTTTAGCTTGATGGTTGGTTGTATCTTCATGGTGATTCTCGCCTGTGCTCTCTTCATCTGTTGCTCTACTCCTTGATATGCCTGCTTTTTAGTTAACCCATGATGGGACAACAGATTCTTCTCTACTTGAGGTTGATGCCAAGTCATCAATGGGTGTTTGAACCACCTTTTGATAGGAGTTATGTCCCAAGTCGATGAGTGTAGTAGCCTCTTGTTGACGTAGGTAGATATGGTTAGAACCCCAATCTTGAATCACTCTGACTACCGCAAAAATGGTCGTCCAAGGATGATGTCATAACTTGGGGGCTTGTTCCAAAATCTACCACAGCAAATGTATGCTTATATTGCACTCCACATGAGGTTATTGTGACCCCTTCTAAAACTCCAAAAGGCATCTTCTTGTATCCATCAGCCATTTGTAGTGTCATGCTTGTTTGTTGCAGATTTAGCTTTCCCCAATTTCCCAAACCTATTTTGTCATTTCTCACCAAACCCACTAGCTCAAACCAATCCTTTCAAGCCCACTAACACCCAAATGCCCATTGATTTGAGCCCACACAAGCGTAGATGCAAGCATTCAAGCACGCCTCGCGACAATGAAATAAGAAAAAATAGTAATACATACACTCATTCAAGAGCATCGAAAGAGAAGGAAAACCCTTTTCATTGATAGTTCAAACACTTACAATGAAGGAGCATGAAGCTCACCCATGAAAGCTTGAAGTAGGAGGTAGAGAAGGAGAGCACTCCACTAGTTGAGCATCATAAAGATTGACCTAAAAATTTACACCATTCACTTTTATACCTAGGACTAAAAACTAATCAAACTAGTCAACTAAGGCTATTTGTTCAAGGTTTTTGAGCCAAACAGTAGCTCCCTCGCAAAAATAATGGCTTCTACTTGCGGTTAATAACTACTAGCCTACCTTAACACAATTTAACAAAAGAAATTGCAATTAGTGAGCCTTCCTTAGATCGTTTCTCTCTTAAGAAAGAAAGAAAACACCTTCAGCTCTGATACCAATGAAATGTTTTTCTATAATATTAGTATTTCTTATTGCAATTTCATATTGTTGAGAGCAACAATTGCATAAACACTAATAAGCTTTTTCTTTATGGCAATTCTCTAAAAATTGTCTTTGAATGCTTCGCATGTCCTACAAAAAGGAAAACTTTTAAACCAACAATCTTTTTATTCTTGACTTTGCCTTATGCAAAATATAATCATGCAAATCTAAGTCTTGTTCTATACGGCTAGACATGATCATGGTTCCTTTTTCAACTTAGCTAATCCAAGGGATTCTTCACACATGTAGCAACACTCTTTCCTTAAATTATGTTAAATAGGTAGGGTTAACAGTGCCACTTTGGAATCTTATTCTACGTGGGCTTACCTACATGCTCAAAGAAATTACAATTATTGAGCCTTCCTTAGATCGTTTCTCTCTTAAAAAAGAAGGAAAACACCTTCAGCTCTGATACCAATGAAACGTTTTTCTATAATATTAGTATTTCTTATTGCAATTTCATATTATTGAGAGCAACAATTGCATAAACACTAATAAGCTTTTTCTTTATGGCAATGCACTAAGTTGCCTTACACATAACCTTAGCACATGTTAAGATTTAGTTATGAAGCATCTTGCACCTTGACTCCTTTAGAATTGCTATTAGCACTCTGACACGCACATACACACGTGTGTATGCACATGGCTAATCTATAGCAATTCCTAGTAGATCAAGCATACAACATACTTGAAACGTTTGCAAGACGATCATTATAACATAGCTTTAATCTTGCACGCAGGAGCTAACAGTGGAAACCCACTTGCCCATTGATGCAATTTACACATACACACACATACACACATTGCCAACAAAAGAATTTACCATACTCAAAACACAGTGATGAGGGCCGCATTTATGAGGTCGGCCCTCCCTTGAAAGGCATTTGTATTCATTTTGCATATTACAAAGCATAATACAACATCAACAACTACATCAAGCACTTTGGCATCATAGATGCATGCTTGACTATTGCTTACTCCTCTTGTGATGTCACCTTCGTTAAGGTGTCGTTATCACCACAAGCTTTGAGAGTAAGTCACATCATGTAGTCTTTTATGCATCTTCATTAATGCAAGACTTCATCCTTTGTGATCTACATAGACCACAAGATTCGTGCAAGGAACAATAAGCTTGCTTGCTTGTCTTGAGTCCTTGGATCACTTCCTCGCATATATGTCTTCGTACTTCTCGCATGAAGAGACTTCCTACAAGACAAAGCCATTATGAAATCATGTATGCAACCACAAAAATGCTTAGACATAATAAAAGAGCATCTAAACAAGCCTAGAGTTGCATACATGATTTCATAATGGCTTAGACATAATAAAAGAGCATCTAAACAAGCCTAGAGTTGCATAATCGTGACAACCCAACCGAGAGTTATACCCACTTTCTTGTAGAGCATCTTCATAAAAAGAAAGAAATTTTTGCACTATAAAGAGGCTGTTTGACAGTCATACAAACATCAAAATACCCTTAACCTGAGGTCTTAGAAGCGTAGAGCTCGTCTGGTTAGCTTCGCAACAACGAGTCCTGGGTTGCGCGATTCTGACACCCGGAGCTCAAGTTATGGCCGTTTTCGTGAAGGGGTGTCCAAGGTGAGCGACTTCTCCCCTTTTGAGAAAAGCAAACTCTATTATTAAATCACCTTTTACTTTTTGTTATGTTTAGGTTAAAAGTCTCTCAAACCTTTGACCATTAAAAGCAAACCTTAAACCTTCAGAGATTTCATTTCTGAGGACATATCTGTGATCCGGACATTGTCCTCTTCAAGAGGGTATCAAAAAGCACACTCGCTTTTTGAAAAGCACATTTGCTTTTTGGAAAGCACATTTGCTTTTTGAAAAGCACTTTTGCATTTTGTGATGCAAACATCTTTTCTAGCATCCGCTAGTCATGAATCTCACAAAAAGCAATAAAAATGTAATTCATGACATTACCTCTCCCTTAAAATCTCAGTCGTCCTCGACTATGGCGTACTTATCTTATGATAAGTCCTTAGATCTTTTATCTTTTTGTTGATAGAATCTTCTTGATTGAATATGTTTATGAAAGAAACTATCACTATTGCAATTTGCACTTACCTCTTAGCACTTTACATTACCTAAATGCACTTATCTTGCAACTTTTTAACATGTGCTTTCTTTAACTTTCTCTCTTTAAATTTACCATTCTAGTAAGAGAAAGTACTCATGGCATAAAAAACTTATCAAAATAAAATTTTGATGACATTATCCTACCCTTCAAATCATAGTCGTCCTCGACTATGCGTGTATACAATGAAGGAATAGCCCTTTATACTCAGGTACCACATTTGAGCAAAGAATCTTTCCTAGACTAGTTGGAAAGACTAGTATGTGTTTAGGTGACGATAATCATCGCTAAACATTCTCTTTAAGGATTAGCCCATTGTGCTCGGGATCCACATTCGAGCAAAGAACCTTTCCTACACTAGTTGGCAAGACTAGTGGGTGTTTAGGAGACATCAGTCATCGCTAAACATTCTTCTTAAGAATCATTTATCTTATCCTTAATACGTTAGCCCATCATGCTCTAGGCCTACATTTGAGCAAGAACCCTTCCTAGACTAGTTGGCAAGACTAGTAGCTGTTTAGGAGACGACAATCATCGCTAAACATTCTTTCTAAGGATCTTTTATTATATCCTTAAACATTTCTAACTTACTAAGGATCATTCAATCTTACCGTTATATGTAAGAAGATCCCTAGTCATGGCGTTAGAATCCTTACAAAGGATCTTATAGACTTATCCTAAAGAATAAGTATATCCTTTGTGCATAAGGATCTTTTAGTCTTACCTCAATGTAAGAGAATCCTTATTCTATTCTTTATTAAGGATTCTCTTACCTCAATGTAAGAGAATCCTTATTCTATTCTTTATTAAGGATCTTGTAGTCTTGCCCTTTGACAAGAGAATCCTTAAAGCTTACGAATACCTTCTTCATTTGCCATTAGAAATTTTTTTCTTTTAGTTAAAGTATCTGCTTTTATGGCATAAGGATCTTTTAGACTTTCTTGTAAAAAACAAGCTAATCCTTATTCTTGCATTATTTTATCTTAAAACAAATAAAGTTGTATTTTTGTAAAACATATGCACACAACTTACCATGACACACTACCTTAGTTGACCAACTTGAGCCTTACATGAAAGGTATTGATCAAAGAGTAAAAATTTCAAAGGCTCTTAGTTCCATCAAAGGAAAAACCTTGAAAGATATCAAGCAGCTTTATATGCCTTTGCGCCTCATGGTAGGTACTCTTATTTTGAGAACTAACTCAAAGTACCACTGTGGCATACTATCATGTTACTTTTTCTAGCAACCATTGGTAGTTCTTGTCCATAGCATGCATAATATGAACCTTTTAGAACTAACAAAATCCATGTGGCTTAGTTTTAAATAACCTCTTTGAGCCTTAGAAACCAAACATAGATTTATATCCTTGATTTCAAGTAGTCTAGGTTCCATACATTGAAGCCAAGACACCCTTTTTAACTTGACATAATAAGGATTTTTACATGAGACACTAGTCATCCTTTTGCCAAAATATCATTGAGGAACCGTATTAGATGCCTTCACTGTTTCCACGACGCCTCGCATTTGAGCAGCCGTATTAGATGCCTTCACTGTTTCCGTGTCAGCTCACATATGAGAAATTGTATCATCAGAAAGCAAACCCTTCATGGTTTCTAAGTCGGCTTGCATGTCCTTAACTACTTGAGTGAGTGTGAGACACCTCAAAGTGAGGACTTCAATAAGAGACTTCACTCTTTGGATGTCACTTGCTTCACTTGCTGTGACCTTTTTGAAGACTTAACTCTTTGGATGTCACATACATGTCTAATATGCGATGTATAACTAGGGACAAATTGATCTTTGGATGCTTCAGGAGCATCACTTCTCTAAGAGCCGGATTTGGCAATGTGGCCATTTCTTGCAAAGAAATGGTGAGACTTTTGGTTAGAAACATTTGGACCCTCCGGTGTACACAGAGAGGTATGTATGACTATTGCAGACACTTGGCGCTCAGCCATTATAGTGAGTACTGTTGCAGTGGGGAGAGATTTGTTGTGGCTTTTTGAATCTCTGTGCCTCCAATCATGAGAGTGCATGTTAGCAGTACAGTTGAAATTCACACGGTTCTTTGTTATCCATGGATGTACGATCATACATGTGTGTATTATCCGGACTCCATGATACATGTGACATGTAAAATTGCTTGTATTATCACATTTTCATTAATGGTCTCTACCAAGGTGAGCAACTGGCTGCAGGATCCTGTAACATGAAATGAGAGGCAAGGTCAAGGCTCATGGTTGCTTCCTATCCTAGCATGAATTGAGGCCAAGCCCCTTTTACATTACGGGGGTAATTAAGGGGTCCATATTTCTGCGATGACACTCACTGATGAACTCGAAACGTAGAACACGACTCGTCACTATTTTACAATGCGACTCCTTTACAGCTTGTAGGGTGGTCTTGTGCTATTATTAACATAATGGACTTCAAAATTGAAGGGCATATAATTGATACTTCAAAATTTGAGCTCTCTTCTTCTTGTGACCTTGTTTGCTTGCCCAATTCCAATACAAATAAAGCATCAAAACAATTTGAGTTCATGTAACAATTGTCATCCTTAAGCATAGGTACATACTCAGGTAGCAACTCTAGTAAAGTCCCTTCCGGCGTTCTAAGGTCTTTTTTTTTTCGCAAAAAAGCATACATTGCATCTTTCCAAGCATGGACTTCGAGGTCTCGTACTTCTTCCTTGGTTACTTGCTGAAGGATGAAAAAACCTTCTTTTACACTAGCATCAACGACAACATTCTGAACACTAGTTAGATCGACAATATGAGCACCATCAGGAGTTACATGAGTAGCAGCACCATCAAAAGTTGTACGAGTAGCAAGAGCAACATCAATCCCAAGAGCACTATCAAAACCAAGAGCACCATCAGATGCAAGAGCAAAATCTTGGACAGCAGTCCCAGCATAGACATCATCTTGGACGGCAATCCCATAATGGACAGCAGCAGCATGGGCATTCCTAGTCCCATCATCGGCAGCGGCAGCAGCAGCAGCATGGGCATCCTAGTCCCATCATGGACATTGTAAACATCCTGTTTGCTGCTCTGTCCCAACCATGAAGGCTTATCCATGTCCTTGTTGCTCTATCCCAACCATGAAGCAATATGCAAGAATATCATAGTCACAGTCCATAACCCCATCAGAAGCCTTAATTGCATTACAAAACATGTCCTTGTTGCTCTATCCCAACCATGAAGCAATATGCAAGAATATCATAGTCACAGTCCATAACCCCATCAGAAGCCTTAATTGCATTACAAAACATGGCCTTCATAGTGTTTATATCAACTAATATGTTCTTAGCTGCTTGAAAAATTGTATGGCGTCTCGATTCAAGGGTTTCCAAACGATCAGCAAAGCTTTGGCATCCACACTTTGATGTACATCATCACCCACACTTTGATGTACATCCTTTTTTGTTCTTTTGGCATCCACACTCTCATGTACATCCTTTTTTGTTCTTTTGGCATCCACACTTTGATGTACATCACCCACACTTTCAGGTGCATCATCATCCACATAGAGTGAAATTCCCCCCACTTCCTAACCGAGGGGGACAACTTAGCTTTCAGCTTGGGGTACAGATCCTTCCAACCATGAACTTTCGCCATGTACAAATTTAGCTTTGTCACTTCATTGAATCTGGCAATGCTGCCCAAAGAGCATGCCTTTCTCTGGTCTCCAAACAGTCACAACAATTTGGGTCTCCAAACAGTCACAATTGTTTGGGTTTGGTTCTCTCGAGAGAAACGACAATGAACATTGTTCACTTTTTATGTGCACTTGTCTACGACTAGTGTCACACTAGGGCGGTGTGGCCGGCCACGTGCTATGGTTGGCCTAGTGCTTGGTGACTGCAGCTTTACAAGAGGATGGTGGGTCACGTGTCGGGGTTTGGCCTAATGATTGGTGACTCTAGCTTTACAGGACACCGGGGGTCAACTCAATCTCTCGCAGCTCCTGCTGAGCCTATGCCAGCTGTGTCCCAACCCAGTCACTGTCGGGGCTGCTCTCAAGCAGTCTCTGCAACGAGGCTACACTCCTATGCAAACGGCGCTCAACCTCTCTAGCCTGCGCAAGTCTCGAAACTGCCTCCTCGCAAAACAAGGTGCTAATCTGTCCCAGGCCCACCACTAAAGCCTCAGCCTACTACTCAGAGCCCAGCTGTGCCTATCTTCAATGCTACTCAACCCTCTCAGACAAACTCTCGTCCAATTGGACACCCTCAGGAATGCGCAGAGACTGAGAGGCTCTCGTGGTGCCCTCAGCAAGGACCAGCATAACCGGCGAATGGTCAGACATACAAGTACCACCAAGAATACCAACGGAACCGCCTCGGTCTAGCAGTAGGTCACTAACATACATCCTATCAATCCGAGACAAGTTCTTGCTGCCAATACGTCTGTCTGATCGAGAGAAAAGAAGACTATCTCTTTCCCGAGCAAAACCCTCAAGAGTGCCATACATCAGCAATCCTCAAAGACATACAAAGTCTCTCCCATGTAGCAAGCTCTGACCCATGCACAGTGACCTGACTGCCCCCGCATCTGTCCTCAGGTGCTTCAACCATGTTGAAGTCACCCCCAATACACCACTCATCCGCTCTGGGCAAGGCGTCAACAATCTGAGTCCAAAACTTTGCTCGAGCACTCTCATGATTCGGGGCATAGATGTTCAGGAGACCCAGCCTGACCTCCCCCCACTGAAATAGCATCCACTGGGCTCTACCAGGAACCACAATACCTCTGTCAATAATGGCAGCACGCCATGTATCCACAATAGACATACATACCCCCCCTGAATGCCAGAGGGTCCAAAAGAGCCTGACCAAAAAACCTCAGAGTGTCTATGCAAAAGCTGTCCACAAGGCCGAGTACGGCTCTCAGTCAAGTGATGCTCCCGTAGCATGAGAATATCAACCGGGCCACCAATCAAGCAACACATCATCTCCTGGCGAAATCGCCCACGATATCTCACAAAATTAGGGCCTCCAAGCCCCTGTACATTCCATGAGATAATCCTCATGGAGACTATGAAAACCAAGAGGCGGCCACAGCCGCTAAACGAGCAATCTTGGAGACCGGTTTGGACAGGGAATAATCCAAGTCCAAACGTCCCCTAAATCCTGCCAACCGTGCTCTCAAAGCATGGCTCAAACAACTCCAAGTCTCAGCAGCATACTCCCTGGCCAAACTCTGTGGTACCTCATCCTCATATACATATACATAACAAGGGGGGTAGGTCACCCTGGAATCCACAATCAGATGCATAACAATATGGCGCTCTGTGGCTTCAGGTGTACCTGGTATAACCGTGAATTTGGCCAAGTCCCAAAAGTGTGTAAGCAAATCCGTGCACTCCAACTCTCCAATATGGTGTGAAAACTCAATGATCTATGCACGTAAGAAAAACGCATAGCCGCTGCAAGGGTGCAGTCTGGCTGTGAGCAGCCACAAAGAGGAAAAGAAAAGGCCACTGGAGTCAATAGCCTCTGCTCCTCGAGAAGCAAGAAGAGCTACATGAATCCGAAGACGTGTAGCTGGTCTGCTGTCGTCAAGCTCACCAAAGTCCAAAGCACTCTCCCCGCTGGTAGTAGTCAAAAGAAACCAATCCCGGAGGAATGGCTGCCATGGGGGAAGTACTAACCACAACGGGGGGTCGAGGAGAGGCGCTGCCCGCCTGTGCAGCTCTGCTCGCTAAGAAGGCACTCTGAAGTGAACGGCGGGCACTGCCAGGAGGGGTAGGGGTCTGGGCAATAGGGGTAGAGGGTGAGGCAGTAGGTGGAGCAGCTGAGGGTGAGGGGGGTGGGGTGGCAGCAGAGGTGGGAGGAGGCGAGGGGTGGGAATCAAGAAGAGGGGAAGGTGAAGGTGGCTGAGGAGGGCTGGGCGAAACGGTGGTGGCGGTGGAAGAACCAGGGAGGTGACTGCACTGTCCAGCAAGCTCCTCCTGGGGCGCTCCCTGAGCTCGTCTGGTCAAAGTGTCCTACGAGGAGTCCCCTGTCGGCTCCTCCTGCAGAACACTGAACCGGTTCCCTATAGGAACCCACTGCTGCTGCGGGGCCTGTCGTCCTCGAGCAGCGGACTCTCCCCCTTTGGGGGGGTAGCGGCTGCTGCTACCAATCAGGATGAGACTGGGCTGTCTCCGGGTCTCCTGACTGGGCGGCGGGCTCCTGCTCTGGTATCGGGGTGTTAGTGGTCGTAGTGTCCGTGCCCCCCGAAGAGGACTGTGAAGCTGGAACCTCCGGTGGTGTCCCTCTGTCTTGGCTGGGTGTCTGGTGAGCTCGTCGCTGAGCTTGCCGCTGAGAACGGCAAGGGCAAGCCCGTGCAAGGTGGCCCACCTGACGACAACGACAAATGAAGCACTGGGTCGGAAGGCCAGAGAACTCCACCCTCTGGACCAACCAACCACTTGTCAAGGTAGGGAGCTGGATCTCCTTCGGCAAATTAGCCGGGTCCGAAACAAGTACACGCACAGAAGGAAGACCAGCTGCCTTGGCAACCATAGAGGCTGTCCTGTGGGGTGACTCAATATATGTCCCAAGGGCCTGTCCAATCTGTGGCAGCAGGTGTAAGTACTCGCGTCGAAGCCCTGGCAGACATGCTGTAACTGGGAATCCCCGCTCCTCCTGCGGGATGAAGGATGACGAGGACTGTGCGGTGGGATCAAAGAAACCACTGTCAAAAGTGAGCCTTAGAGGACCGCAATGCCAAAGGGGACATCTGTATAACTCGTGCAACGGCCTCCTGAGACCCAAAGGGGACATCTGTATAACTCGTGCAACGGCCTCCTGAGACTCAAATTCGACCTGGCAGCTGAACGTCAGTAATCTTGCCCCACATTCTCTTATGTATCACCTCCTATGAGCTAGTTGTTTTGCAAGTTGATGATGCTCCTATTGAAGTGCATGATAAGGCTAGCACCAGTGGTCAGCTGTGGAGATCATAGTGAATCTTGCATCTACCAAAGTAGTTTATTCCTGGCATGGATTTTTTCTTGCTGACAGACAGTGGTGAGCCATCTTGTTACAAAGAGGCTATGCTAGCTGAGGACCATGCCAAATGGAAACTTGCGAGCGACAAAAAGCAAGCTTTCTAGCATTGAAAAGAATAGTACTTGGGATCTAGTTCCATTGCCAAAAGACAAGAAAGCATTGCCTTGTAAATGGGTTTACAAATGGAAGTTTGCATCCAATGTTGGAATGTACAAGGCTCGGTTGGTAGCTAAGGGATTCAAGCAAGAGTATGGTATAGATTTCAAGGAAATCTTCTCATCGGTGGTCAAGATGACTACATTATGGGTGTTGCTTGGATTGGTTGTTATAGAGAACCTAGAGCTAGTTCAAATGGATGTAAAGATAGCTTTCTCACGCATGGAGATCTTGATGAGGAGATCTATAAAGGGTTTACTAAGAAAGGTAAGGAACATCTTGTATGTAGAATAAAGAAGAGTCTTTATGGTCTTAAATAGGAACCCAGACAATGGTATCAAAAGTTTGATATATTCATGCAGTCCCAAGTCTTTAAACACAGTACTAAGCATCCATGTTTCTATGTGAAGAGACCATGGGATGGACAGCTTGTTATGCTTATTCTTTATGTGGATGACATGCTGATTGCTAGTCATTCAAAAAAGGACATTGTTGACATCAAGCTTGAGCAATTTAGTCAGTTTGACATGGATTTGGGTGATGCCAATCATATGCTTGGTATGCTAGAGACCAACAAAATGGTTTGTTATACCTATCTCAAAAAGAGTATGTATATAAGATGCTTAAGCATTTTAATATGCAAAACGGGAAGTCACTGAGTACTCCATTGCCTGCATACTTAAATCTTAGCAAGGATGACTATCCCAAATTGGATGAGGAAAAAGCTGTGATGGATAAGATTCCATATGCTTCAGCTTGTAGCAGTCTCATGTATGCCATGGTGGCTACTACGAGACCGGATGTTGCTTATGTAGTGGGAGTAGTTAGCCGTTATATGTCCAATCCTAGAAAGAAGCATTGGGATGTTGTCAAATCAAGCCTTAGGTACTTGAGTGGCATAGCGGATTGGCAATTATGCTATGGCCGTGGAGAGTTATCCATTGAGGGATATGTTGATAGTGACAATGTCGGCTGTATGGATAACTGTAGATCAACAATTGGATGAATATGCAAGTTTGCTGGTTTTGACATTTCTTGGAGATTAGTTCTTCAAGATTGTACGTCGGTCTTCACTACAGAGGCAGAATACATGCGGCTAGTGAGGCTTGCAAGGAAGCTATATGGCTTATGCGTCTAGTGGGAGATCCAACATCATTTTTTATGGGAATGCCTAGCAGAGAAGCCACTTGACTTGGTGAAGATACATACTAGTGAGAACACAGCAGACGCACTCACTAAGAGCCTCTCGAGCAATTAATTTCAGCATTCTCGATAGTAGCTGATGGGCATTACGTGAAGATGCTACTCTTTTTCACTATACTATGTATAGTATGTTGGACTCCCATATTGACCATCAAGTGGGAGAATGTTTTGTATACTCTTTTTCACTGTTTTGTATACTATGTATAGTATGTTGGCCTCCCACATTGACCATCAAGTGGGAGAATGTTGGGTTGCTAGCAATGTGGCGAGGTGCCCATGCCCATCACTGACTCACTGACTTACACTAAGTGTATAGACAATACTTAGTGAGCCATTGATGTATATACATTCATTAGTGCATACAATAGAGAAAGAGGGCATGGCTCTCCCTTTCCTAACTCTGTGTCTACGCTCTCATGCTCTACTCCTCTCACATGCTTGCTCTCTACTTCACAGGTCTTCTTATGCTGCCTCACCACTTTTACCCCTCCCTTCCCTTCCTCCTCTTGCTGTCGTGCAATGGCGACAAAGAGAGAGAGAGAGAGAGAGAGAGAGAGAGAGAGAGAGAGAGACAACCCCCCCTTCTCTCCTATTGGCCAAAGCCCCCTTTCCCCCCCTTCTTTTCTTCCAAACATACCCCTCCCCTTTGTTACCTAATTAATTAATTATTATTTATTTATTTATTTTTATTCTATAGCCAGTCTTAATAGTATGTAGTTTTTAAGATTAAGATTTGTTTTTGAATACCTAAAAATCATTATATTAGTTTTAATAGGTTTGGTTGGCTTGAAAAAGTGGGAAGGTAGAGAAAAAGGCAAAACTTTGTGATTGGTTAGTAGGAGAGGGGTTAGGGGGGTTAAAAGAGGGTTTTCTCTCTCTCTCTCTCTCTCTCTCTCTCTCTCTCTCTCTCTCTCTCTCTCTCTCTCTCTCTCTCTCTCTCTTTGTCTTGCTTTGTAGTCAGTTGCCCATCCTGCTACCCCATAATTTTCCACATCATGGGCTTTAGAAAGAAAGGAAAACCATTCTGGGGGGGGGGATGTAGTGTTGATAGTTTGAGGCAAATGGTGAAGGAAATCCAAATTAGCCTGAGTAACTTTGTGCAACAATGCATTTGCTATCAGTATAAACAAAAATTGTCCTTCTCCATTCTCGGGGCATGCTATGCAAGTGTAAGCCGAGGTTGTCTCTCCTCGCGCTACAAGGGAGAGAGAGAGAGAGAGAGAGAGAGAGAGAGAGAGAGAGAGAGAGAGAGAGAGAGAGAGAGAGAGTTTGTGTGCATAGGATATGTTTTTGAGAGAGAAAAAAATGTAGGGAGTGGCATGGGAACCCGCTTCATATAGAGGGTTCCCTAAAAAACCAGTTCTTTTTGAAAAGTTATAAGTTGGTTTTGGGTTTCTTAGGGTCAAAAAATTGATGCTCTAAATGAGATCATCCCAAAAGCCAAAAAAATAAAAACAAACACCATGCAAAATTCTTCAAAAAAATAATAAAAATTATTCTATCTCTTTCTCTTTGGTCAGGCATCAACAGTCACCCAAGCCATTAAGATAAGTCTGTGTATATAGGAAGAGCCATTAAGATAAGTATTTGTATCTAGGAAGAGCCATAAAGACCCACTGTAGAATAGAAATTAAGTGATCGATAAATAAATAGTTCGTTTCTTTTCTCACAGGAGGTTGCAAAGGCAAAACTTCAAAAGCTTTCAAAGAAAATAAACTATAAATGAGCATGCAAAGATACACACGGTGTATTTGTCCTTGTGCTAAATCATCCACATCATCCATGTCTTGCATGCATGCAGTCTGTGTGTAGTGTGCAAACGCCTTGAGCGCATGTTCAATGTAGGCACTTTATGCAATGTTTGGAAGACCAAGTTTCTTTTGTTGTTTATGGGCATGCATATAGGTGTTATTACACAGAGATACATGCATGTGTTGTGAGTAATTTCTCCATGTATGACATTGTGGGTTTTGCATGCTTTATGTGAGTGATGTTGTTGTCTACAACATAGCAGGTACAGGTTTATAGGGATAGATTTACAGGTTGCACGTGGTTCTTCTCCGACATAAAACATGTATGCATAGAGTGTTGTCTTTACATATTGCTCCTCATACGGCGAGTTGAGCCTTTGTTTGGTGTGACCACATTCACCTTGCTATTGTCTACTTTGAGCACAGGTATTCTACATACTCTTGGATTGCTTTTTGGTGGAGTTCTGTTCCACTCCAGCGTGATTGCATTGTTGTGACATAGAAAAGTTTGATGGGTCAAACTTTGCCTTGTGGAAAGGATGTTCTAGTGCAGAAAAATCAGCTAGACCCTATTCTAATAGCAAAGTGCCAAGAGGATTTGGGTATGACAGAGGCTCACTGGACTAGACTTGATGCATTGGCACGGTCTACTATACGCTTACATCTTGCTAAATTGGTTTACTTTACAATCATTGAGGAGTCTACTGCTTATGCTACATGGCAAAAGTTGTGCAATACTTATGAGAAGAACACTGCCAGCAGCAGCAGATAAAGTGTTCTTAATATGTCAGCTCTACAATCTAAGGATAAAAGAGTCTGCTAGTGTTGTCAATCATCTCAATGAGTTCGATTTGTTGTTTGCACAGATAAGGGCACAGCAAATGAATATTGATGATAAGATGAAAGCGATTCATTTGCTTTGTTCGTTGCCATCATCATGGGAGACATTCTGCATAGCCATAAGTAACTCTGCACCTAATGGGACGCTTGCGTACAATGATGTTTTCAGTGCATTACTATCAGAGGAAGCACGTCGCAAAGCTATGGGGAGCTCGCATCATGGCAAAGCTCACTACATGCAGAGAGAAGGCAAACAACGTAGAGGTCGCTCTAAGCAGCGTGAGACTAACAAAAATGGAAAAAAGATAATGCAAGTCATGGCCGTTCTAAATCTTATGGCCAAAAGGAGATTTAATGCCATTTCTGTGACAAGTATGGTCACTTGAAAAAGGACTGTTATGCATGGAAGTGTGAAAAAGGCAAAGGCAAATCAGATAAGGATGATGCTAAAGAGGTGAAGCCTAAGAGCTCAGTCAAAATTGAGGAGATCAATGTGGTTACTGAAGCTCAAGATGCCCAAAACATCAATGTCCTTACAGAGTTTGCAGAGACATTCTGTGATGCGCAGGATACTCTATGCTTGGAGAGTTCATCATCTGCAAAAGTGCTTGTCAGTGGTGGTGAGTTGTCACACACCTGGATACTTGATTTGGGTGCTTCTCTTCATGTTACACAACACCGTGAGTGGTTTATTTGGTATGAAGAGTCAGTTCGCTCCGTCATACTTGGTGACAGTTATGTTTGTGACATAGTTGGCATTGGTGACATTGCAATGGTTCTCTCTAATGGCATTCGCTTTGTCATTGAGAATGTACGTCACGTGCCATACCTGACTCACAACCTTGTTTATGTTGGCAGATTGGATGACTTGGGATATAAAGTCATATTCTCTCAGTAGTCTTGGCGCATAGTGAAGGGCAATATGGTCATTGCCAATGGATCTAAATTGGGCTCCCTCTATCCATTGTTTAAATCCTCTAAAAGTAGGTTTTTTTGGTTGTAACCAAGCTGCCAAGCATTGCATTGTGGCATAGCCAGCTACATATGTCCAAGAAAGGAATGGAAATGCTTTCTTATTTGGGCTACTAGCCTTTTTTGTATTTTTTTTTATTTTTCTTTCTGTGAACACTATCAATATGGGAAGCAAGCAGGTGCTCCTCGTAATGTTAAGATGAGACATTTTTTTGTTTCAAGAAATTCGTGTCCATGGTTGAAACTCAATCTGGCAAGAAGTTAAAGGCTTTATGTTAAAACAATGCTGGCGAGGAGTTTGCTGACTTTTGTGCTTCAAAGGGGATCAAGCATGAATTTATTGCTCTATATACCCCAGCCCAAAATGGTGTTGCCGAGAGCATGAACAGAACGATTCAAGAGAGAATCATGTCAATGCTTTCACAAGCACACTTGACACAAGGGTTTTGGGCCAAAGTGCTCTATACTGCCGTCTATCTCATTAATCATTCTCCACATGCTTCAATGCAGTTTAAGGTTCTTGAGGAGTTATGTCATATGACAGACTCAGAACATTTGGTTATGAGGCATATGTCCATGTGCCTAAAGAGCTTCATGCTAAGCTACAATCGAAGTCTCATAAATGCATTTTTAATGGCTATGGATTGGATGGTCAAATTGGCTATCGTTTGTGGGATCCAGAGATACAATCCATTCTCCGTAGCAATGATGTGGTCTTTAATGAGACTAAGATGCCTAAGCAACCAGTGAAAGAGGTTGAGTACTGGATGGTTACATCATTAGGAAATATATGTACTCTAAAAGGGCCCTTGGGCCTTTAGATTAAGGTTTGATTAGAAATGGACCAATAGGAAGAGGATGGTGGTAACAATTGGGACCCTCCCAAAAGTAGAGGGGAGGCTATTTTGTCCCTCATTTATTGTCTTTGTCCCTAGAGAGAAGGGAAAGAGGGGGAAAGGGGGGGACCACTAACTTTTTCTTTTCAGCCTAGTTTTTCCCTCTAACTTGGCCCCACTACACAATCCCATGCATAAAAAAACCCTAAAAATTTGAAAATTTTCAAAATTGCACTTTTCTCTCTCCAAACCTCCCCCCAACCTATACTATTATCAAAAAATCATTTTTTCTTTTTAAAATCTCTCTCTAGGACCCATTTCCAAGCTTACCAAGCAATAATCCATTTCCAATATTTCCAAGCTCTCCATGGTTGCAGCAACCAAAGCTTTCCATGGCTTCTAACATCTAGAGCTCTACTTCCTCTATCTAAAACCCATTCCCAAGTTCTGCAAACAGTCCCATGCTCCAAAGTCTCTCTATCTAGCTGTGTGAAACAAGCTTTCCATGGCTCCTACAATCTAAAGTTCCTTCATTTCCCCTCTCTAAGCCCCATTGATAAGCTTCCCAAGCTCTTCATGATTGTAGCATCCAAGAGGTACATATATTCTATATTATACTTCTTCTCCATCCCTCTCCTCTTTTCTTTTCTCTCCTATATGTTGTTAGTTCACTCATCACAATGACCACTACCCATTCCCATAGGAGGCCCAAAGAGGAGATTGCAAAACTTGTACTATACAATACAAGAAATGACCTTGGTGAATGGGTGCCACATGTGTTCAAGAAAGGCTCTTGGGTTTTCATGCAGCCTTCAGCTAAAGGTCCCCATCATGTTCGACAACGAGGTAGCTTGGATCACCATTGGAAAGGAAGGCTCCTTGGTTTCAAGAAGGACAAGAAAAATGGAATGGTGGCCATTGTGCAGCATGTGTTTTCAATCCCCAATATGCGTTTATGCCAAGAGAACCAACGAAAGGCCTTCCCATCTAATTGTGAGTAATTTAGTTGTTCTTTATCAGTTATTTGAGAATAGTTGACTATGTTTTGAGATGAAAGGTTGCTAATACCCTTTAGTCAATTTGTAGATATTTTTCCATCCAATCTAATCAAAGAGCAACCCCTGGCAAGCCTATTGGGCACATTTTGTGCACTCCATGCTGATATTGGAGCATATTTCTTTTTTCAACCGTCTCACTCAAAGCTTTTGTAGAGTAGAATTTTTTTCTATGCACATTCTTATATAATCCCCAAGACTATTGAAGAATATGGGAAGATTGAAGTTATTGAAACACCTTCTCTTCATAGTTTTGAATGGCCAGTGCTCCCGGATGTTTGGTCAATGATTTCCTTCAAGCAAAATATGGTTTCAAATATCCAATCTTCTTTGAAGTTTGGAAAGGCTTCTAGGTCGGTTGGTCTTAGTTGGTACTGCCCTATTCATGTTTTTGTGCACTTGTTTTGTTCCTTGCCAATCAAACAAACACCCACAATGTTTGTGTGCAAAGATGTAAGATTTGAAGATTTGGATACTTTGTTGGGGTTTTGTAGACGGTGTGCATGATGGGGATAGGTTTCGATGGAATGTAGGAAATTCTGGTATCAGCATACGATACCAAAAATCTCGTGCTACATTGTACATGCGCTTCTTCTATGATCGTTGGATGTACAAGAGAGGCAAGTGGGTGCCCCTACAAATATCGGACAATGTCATAGAGGCCTTCAATATAGTCATCAAGATGCCTAATGATGTTTTTGAGACTGTACAGGTTAGCAAGCATTGGACCTTAGCTAACCTTCACGAGTATTTCATAATCATGGGCATCGAAGATGTACACAAGCTCACATTTTGGCTGAATAAACACAAGGTGGTATCGTAACTAGAAGTTTTAAATTTTGTTTTAATTACTGGAGTTTTATAGAGGTTTAATATGAAGCTTATTTGGATACAAATTGGGAAAAGAATGGAGACCGCAATGAAGGTGCAAGAGTCTTGGGGTGCAGAGGAGCTCGAGCTAGCAAAAAAAAAAAGTCTTTTTTGTAACTTGGATTAATATCACTTGATGTATCCCATATGTGTTTCTTTTTATGGTGTGCAACACATCTTGTCATGGATCAAATTTTCATTCTGTACAGCTACAATTGATGTTTATTTTTTTGGTATTAAACGAAATATTTATGATGTGCAACACATCTTGTCATGGATCGAGTTTTAATTCTATACGCCTACAATTTTGTTATGGTTGACTTCGCCAAATTTGGAGGTTTACCAAAAGAATTTGTGGGGGGGGGGGGGGGGGGGGGGGGGGGGGGGGGGGGGGGCGGCGGCGGGGACCCTTTATAAATATAAGTAGACCCTCTATAAATATAAGTAGACCCTTTTTATTTCTAAGAAAACATAGAGCGCTTCTCCAAGCTATAGGAAATCTTCGCACTACCTATGGATCCCCATGCTAGCGCATCCGCTTCACACACTGCTACCACTACAGACCCTCGCTTTGTCTTTCTAGAGTTCTTGAAGGGCACTGAGTACCCCAATCGCGACGCGCTCTATGACTTCTACACACCCTCTCCTGACTTGCTCACCACTCTCACTCTCAACAATGATAGCTTCAAGGAGATCATTGACTACATGGAGACATATGTGCTCAAATATGCCATATCACTGCTCTCACATGCGGGTACACGGGTGCCATGTGACCTTCTGCGCTACATACACAAAAACAATCGACCGTTCTCACAACGGCTTTCTCGGTATGAGCAGATTGCAGAGGGTGCTGGACAATTCATCACAATTGGTGATGGACATGCTGCTTGGCGTATGGTGAAGAAATGTAAGCTGGGAACAACCTACCTTTCCCAGCTTGCCACCTTCATTTTCTTTGTTAGTGAAGAATCTGGGCAGGAGGAGTTGGTTCTCCCACACATGCAGGTGAGCGGTTTGATCAAAGACCCTTTGGCATATAAAAAAAACTTCAATTAAATATACAATTGGATACAAAATAAAATCCAATTAAATATAGAGGCACAAATCACCAGTTACATTAAAGGAGGTGGGTATTTACAAATTGTCAGTTGGTCTAGTCCCGTTAACCCTAGAGGCAACGGACTAGTTGCATATCCTTCTGCATGATTGTCACCCTCTTTGCATGCACCGCACATAGGTTAGTATCTTCAAAAAGGGTTACAAGATACGCCTCTGCTGCCTCCTGAATCGCCTCCAAGGCAACAGCTTCCATTCTTGCATCTGTCTTGTAGCTGTGAAGAATATCTTTGCATGTACGAGTGAAGGGTGCCCTGCAAATCAGTAGCTTGACACTCCTTTGGTAGTGCTTGATCTCTGCAAAGACTCTGCAATAACGGCGCTGCTTCCTTGGTCGCCGAGGCAGTTGGGCATTGTCGGGGCGAGGTCTCACAGGTCTCCTGTGCAGGTTTCCTTTCTTTCGTTTGTTGGTTGGCTTGGGCTGATTTGGCAAAGGCAAGGTCTTTCCCACATGGGGCGTGCGATAGTTTGTGGGGATGTCTTCGCCTTCCCAGGGTGCATTTACATCTGACCTAGTCGCATCAAGGTTGCTCTCCCTAGAATCGCTTTCATCAGTTTTGCCCTTTGAAAGTCTGCGGTTGGCTTGCTTCTTTTGCCGCCTCGAGGGCTTAGAATGGGGGTGGGTTGATGCAGTGGTTTGGCGGTATGGTCAGCTCGAACGCTTGCGTTGGCTGTGACCCCAACTAGGTCTTCGCTGAGTTCCTTGGAGGGTATTTTGGTTTGGGGGCGGCCGGATGCATGCAAGCTATTTGCTTGGTGCGCGTCATGGGTGGGTGAGTTTGATCGAGTGCACAATGAGCTAAGCAAATAAGGTCTCTTTCATATTTATAGTGCTTTTTATAAAAGGGGTGGGCACCCAAAACAAGTCGGGTGCCCTAATTAAAATTGATTCACACGGTTAAAAAAATTGGGACCACAAACTACGGTAACACGATAAATATAACAATCAAATTTGAAACAACTATAAATTCAAAAGGCAAAATTGGAGCACAAACTACAATAACAATATTCGAAGTAACTACAAATTTTGCTACAATTATGATAAAATGTTAGCCCACATTCTCACTAGCAACATGATTGTGTGATGCACGAGGCATGATAGATTCGTCCCCTCGCTGATCCGCATTGGTTCTACACGCTCTTCTTTGAGCAGCCCTTGCCAACGAGGTAGCTTGTGCACGCTCAATCCAAAGCTTTCGACCAAAGGTGTTTCTAAAAAACCAATTGAACATTTCTTCCAAATAATTCGAATGCACTATGCCTCCTCCATGACGAGTATTTTTTAAAAACACCCCTCTGGCACGGTAATGTGACTTTTCCATGCCTTGTGTGCTCCAAATTTCAAAAGATCCATACTTGTCCATGAAATAAGCTCCATGTGCAAACAAAATATGCTGCATTCATAAAATAATTCGAATGCACTATGCCTCCTCCATGACGAGTATTTTTTAAAAACACCCCTCTGGCACGGTAATGTGACTTTTCCATGCCTTGTGTGCTCCAAATTTCAAAAGATCCATACTTGTCCATGAAATAAGCTCCATGTGCAAACAAAATATGCTGCATTCATAAAATTTAACTACGTAATATTAACAATTATCTAGTAAAGAGCAGAGCATTTGTATTTAACAAATTACCATGTAATGTGTTATATTAGTTTCACCCCCCGAGCATTTTTTATAACGGTTGTGTGAGCTGATTTTGAAAAAAATGTCGTTGCTCTTCCATAGTACTTGTTAACATCATCAACTTTACCATCTTGTCAAAGCAAGCCCATACTTGCTTGCATTGGTTAACAGTTTTTGGATTTGGATCATTGTCCGTTGTACACTTCCACAACTCTTTCCACAGCTCCCACCGCTCCTGTCCCACAATTGTTGGTTCCACATAAGGTTTTCTATACTTTGATGGTGGTTTTTGTAGAAAATGTCTTGCTTTTGCACCACTCATGGACACCTTTTGAGCAATCTCATGGGAGTCACCACCATTCTTTTGGGTTACGATGGAGACGTTACCTCCATGACAACCTATTGAATTGAGAAGATCCTCTACTTTTTTTAAGGCTTCTTTGGACCTTTTAGCAGGTTTCATAGTGAATGCATAGTCAATATGTAGCTTTAAAAGCCGATCAAAAATGTGCATGAACGCATGCAAAGTGCAAAAATGAACATTAGTGAGAGGAAAGTGAATTATAGGATTCCAATCTTTGTCTTTGGATGCCTTATTTGGCTCATCAAGCATAGGGCATCGTAAGATAGAGGTTTCCCATTCCCTTTGCATAAACTCACCAGCACCTTCTCTTCAACCTTCATCTCCTCCGCTGCACCTTGTGGTTGTCCCTTCTTACTTACATTCCCTTTTGGCCTACTCCGATTTTGTTTCTTATAACCCCGAGTGCAAAATGGAAAAGGATACAAAGAATTGGCACCTTGCTTGCATCCAAGCAAGCACTTGATGGTCTTCAAATTGCCACCCAAATGCCAGTCCACATCAAATCTCCCAATACCTTCAATCTCTAGCTGTTCCCCCATAAATTATCCAAGGAATCCTTGCCAACATCCATGCAAGTACCACATGGTTCTCCTTGGGCATTTCAAATGCACCAAGCCACCAAATATCCTTTTCTAACTGCACACTAAAGGATGGAAAGATTATTTGAACTCCTATAGATGTTCACTCTGCACAAACTACAGCTTCATTCATGAGTGTTAAACTCATCCGCTCAATTCTTCGAAATTTTATGATCTGACACTCATCCAGCTTCAACACAAATATAATTTTTTGACCCAAGAACTATCAAGAAAACAAAAGAGAAGCTTTGTAACACTACTCCTAAAATATGATACTATAAAGAATTTTATACAAACCTGCAGACAGCCCAGTAAACTATAGAAAATAACCATAGCTCTTTGTAGCTTCTTGAGATCAAAAACAATATTGTTGAACTTTGTGTGTGGAAACCCCTTGTCTTCTATGATATTTGCTTGAAAAGAGGTCTTCGAACCCTTCCGACGTTGTGGAGGCTTCTTCGTCAACAAACTATCTTATCTCCAAAAATCTAGCCAAATAAAGCTCGCAAAAAAATCAAACTCGGTGAAAACCATCTACCCAAAACCACAAGCTGGTTGAAATGTGCATGGTGGCCTCAACATGCATGTACTCGCCTAGCTTAGAAAACACATCTTCATTACTAACGTTCTTTGCAAGCTTAACCATGCATGGTACTGGAAACAAATTCTCAGAGATTCCCTTCTTTATCAAAGCATCCTTGAGTAGCTGATGAATTACATTGATCCCTTGGTATTGATGCCCACATCGTCACATGCATTTTGGACGTTTGTGTGCGTCACAATATTTGAAAACTTACGCATTACCTTCTTGGTGACAACATCACTAATGTGCTTTGCTCTAGGGGCACAAAGAAGGGAAATGATGTCCTCTTTAAAGAGGAAGCTTGCCAATAAATTGTCATGACCATCCCGGCTTTGGCTACCACATGCCTCTTGGATGAAGTTCCTAAGATGCAAAATCACATTGTAAAAATTGATATGGCAACTAATATAATGCATGTACATTAAATTAAAATTAAAAAATATGATTACCTAGTTGCCATCACTCTCCTCTTACGAGCACCTCCTTTGAGAGCACCTCCTTTGAGAGCAAGGGTCTCTATAGAAGAAAAGGTTCGTTTACGCTCCCTTACACCTAGCGGTGTCTCCTTTAGTAGCGCAATGGTGTTCTCAAGCTTAGATACCTTTTCCTTATTCTCCTTAATAGCATTCTTGAGGACTTCTTCTTCTTTCTTTGACTCCAAGATCCTTTGTTGAAGGTGATGATGGCTAGAGTATAGAGTTTGGTATTGATACATTAAGCATTGCAACATGTTAGTTTCACTCATTGACAACCTTTTGCAATAACCTAGGAGACCTTGCTCTCCTCTACCAACATACTGAAGAAATGTTGAAAGGTTATGGAACGTTGGAGGGTATTGTACAACGGGGTCCACAAGTCCACATTAGTATGACTTGTAGCACGACGTCCACTTTTTGATTCTTCATCTTGAACATTTCGTTTGCTTGATGCAAATTCTTTTGGCAAACGAACATGAACACTCGTTGTACGAGGTGACCGCCGCAATGCAATGGGTATGTTGGTAATGTCATTGAGCTCCATTAAAAGAAATGGATACAGAGTTAGGGAGATATTAGGAGGGAGAGCTTGGGCTGGAAAGAGAGATTAGAGGGGAGTGAATAAAGGATACATTATGCTTACGGAGATATTCAAGGGGAGAGCTTGGGTGAGATTAGGGGGGAATGAATAAATGATACATTATGCTTATGGAGATATTCAAGGGGAGAGCTTGGGTGAGATTAGGGGGGAGTGAATAAATGATACATTATGCTTAAGGGAGAGATTAGAGGGGAGAGCTTGGACTAAAAGGAGAGATAATAGAAGATTGGGGGAGGATTGGGAGAAGATTAGAGGGGGGGAGAAATGAATAAAGATAAGAAATTATATGTTTATTTAGATTTTGGGAAAAAATGACTAAAAATTTTGAATTTTTGATATATGCATGAGTTGGGGGCAAGTTTTTGAGTGAAACATAGTTCAAATGAGTGAAAAAAAAGTCATTTTTTAGCCCTCATTGACCCACAAAATTGATGATGTGGAAAGTGCAGAGGGTAGTTATTAGGCTATGAGAAGGACAAGGGTAGTTATTAGGTAGAGAGAGAATGTAGGGGTACCTACACTTGACTCTAGAGAAAGGCTAAAAAAAAGCCTATGAAAATAGGCATATTCATTGCACTTGTCTCCTTAAGCATACACATTTTTAGCCTTAACACCTAAAAATTAGGAATCCTTACAAGGCCCATGCAAGGTGCATATATTTCCTAATGTTCTACGATGTATCACCTCCTATGCAGTCAACTCAAGAGCCAGTTGTTCAGCAAGTTGATAATGCTTCTATTGAGCGAGTGAATGATGAGGCTAGCACCACTAGTCAGCCCGCGGAGATCACAAAGAATCTTGCATCCACTAGAGCGGTTGATCCCTGGCCTAGATTTTATCTTGTTACAAATAGTGGTGAGCCATCTTGTTACAAAGAGGCTATGCTAGCTGAGGACCATGCCAAATGGGAACTTGCGATGAAAAATGAGCTTTTTAGCATTCAAAAGAATGGTACTTAGGATCTGGTTCCATTGCCAAAAGGTAAGAAAGCATTGCCTTGTAAATGAGTTTACAAACAAAAGTTTGCATGCAATGTTGGAATGTACAAGGCTTGGTTGGTAGCTAAAGGATTCAAGCAAGAATATGGCATAGATTTCAAAGAAATATTCTCATCGGTGGTCAAGATGACTATGCTACGGGTGTTGCTTGGATTGGTTGCTACAAAGAACCTAGAGCTAGTTCAAATGGATGTAAAGATAGCTTTCTTACATGGTGATCTCGATGAGGAGATCTATATGTAGCAGCCGGAAGGGTTTGCTAAGAAAGGCAAGGAACATCTGGTGTGCAGACATGCCTTTGATCTTTAATGCATACTCATTGACAGACATGTTTTTCTTCTCCAATTGTGTTGAACTCACTCTTCAATTGTAGCTTTTTAGCTTTTGTATCTGTCTCATAAATCTTCATTATCTCATCCCAAACTTCCTTGGGTGATGCTACATCCTTTATATGCCCAATCATGGTGTCTTATATACTAACAAAAAGACAATACATGACTTTCCTTGATCCTTGATTCCAATCTTTGAAAGCCTTCACCTGTTCAAGAGTTGGATTCCATTCTGGTACCCTTGCAGGTTATTCATTCTCACCATCTATTTAATCCCACTTTTCCCATTGGGAAATTAGTCATATGGAACTTCCAAGCATGAAAGTTTTTCTTATCCATTTTATCCTACACAATATGGTTGATTCCATCACTAGCCATCTCTGCAAACTTCGAAAAATCTACACACCAATAATTTTTTATAGCAGCACAATCTGTTGCACAATCTGTTGTAACTCTACAAAATCAATACATTTACATCAAAATGGTATAATCAATACATTTACATCAAAATGGTATAATCAAGGTCTAAAGTGTGAGTACATACATGCAATAACCCTTGTAGCCTTAATGTGGAGCAACCACAGTGTCTACACAATCAAAATGGAAACCTGTAGAAAATTGAAACCTAGCAACCATGTCGAAAATTACATGTTAACTCAAAAATGGGGCCCAAAAAGTCCAAAGTTGAAACCCAACCACAAAATTTTAACCCAAAGGGCATATTTTCTTGCCACACTCTAGCTTGCAAAGACAGCACCTCAATCCGATGTCGTTGAGTGTAGTCCAGAATGAAGCTTCTTCCAAGCGCTTCTATCTTCTTGTCTATAGACTCCTATGCCTTGCCTCTTAGCTTGTACCAAGCTCTCATACTATGAAAATAAAGGGGGAAGGGGAGAGCTAGAGATCTTACAAGAACACATACACAAAACCCCAAAGAAGATGCACACAAGATGAGAGGTTGAAACCTGCTTCTGCTTCTTCTCTGCCAACTCAATAATTAAAGTCTACAACTCATACGTAAAGCACTAAACCCTGATTGATAAGCGCTATGTATATGGTCATGTATGAAATTGCTAAGTGAGTTAGTTGGCTAGATTGCCATCACTCTCGGTAGGTAGACCCGTTGATGTAGTCCAGCTGTCAAGCTTGCACCATATGTCGATGGCATAAATGTAGGCTTATCATGAGTGGTGAGCTTGACATCTCAACCCCTCCCCCCCCGCCCCTCCCTTTTCCTCCTTTTCCATGTTTATTTTTTTTCTTCCACCATTGAACTTAAAGTTTCTTTGTTTGTTTGGTTTAATTAATAGATTTTTAAGGTTTTTTGATTGGGGTGGCTTATTTGGGTCCTTTGTTTCAGTAAAACTAAAGTCTAAAGTAAAATTAATTACTTTACATCTAAATAAAACTATATATTTTATACTTTAAACTATGGTTAAAACTAAATGATGCAATATATGGCTATTAATCTTATATAAATTGACTCCAGATGACGTAGGTGTCGGATCAAAAATTCAACAAGCTTAAGGACTCGTGGTAAGGCTCCCAAGACATGGAAATTATGTAGAGTCGCCATGATGAAGCAATTTCTTACGGACCATGCAAAGGATAAAGTTCTTACGGCATGGCGAGCTTTGCAATATGATAAAAATGAACCGATGCAAAAGTACATCGACAAGTTTTGGGACTTACATCTCAAAGCTACCGTCTTTGAAGACATCGGCTTCCAACCTCAAAAGCAACAATTTTGTGCTGGGCTTCCTGAGGATATGCGAGCCTATATCAATGCACAAAAACCAAAGTCCTTCTCGGCGGTTATACATCATGCTATGCTAGCCGCAAAGATCTTCAACTCGTGCTTTCATTAACTTTTGAGCGGAATCGCTCGATACAAGAGGTATGGTGCTACCCTTAGCTTCAGTTTTAATTTGAATCTCTCTATCTCTAGATGATAAGGTAATAACTCTAGCAGGAAATTCTAGCTTAGCATAAACACTATGGAACCATGGGGCTCCCAAAATAACATCCTCATGTGTAAGAGGTGAAATGAAGAATTCTACTTAGTCCGTGTAGCCTTGCACATGGAGTCTGAGCTTGCCAATCTCAACGGGGTGACTGGCACTTCTTGCCCCTTGAAGGCTCCAAAGGCTTCAAGTGCTGGACCCAATTCTTCCGTAGTGATGCCCAACCTTTGAGCCAACTCAATTGAAATAAAATTATGGGTAGACCCAGGATCAAAAAGAATGAAAGCATTTTGATCTCGCGAACCTTCCCCCTTGCATAGCACAATTGAGATGCTTTGGGATCATCTATCTCATGAGAATTAATCATTGAAGCTTGTGGAGCTTCCTTTTTGTTGTTACCTTTTGTAGGGCCTGCACGATAAGTGTGACCTTGCTCCCCACAACGAAAGCATCGATTTTCTTTACGATACTTGTCAAGCTCTTCGGGTGTAAGCTTATTGGAACCTTTGTATTGACCTTTCTCCTTCTTCTTGGCTTCATTAGACTTTTTGCCACGTTAGGAGGTCGATCAATTTGCTTCTCATTCTTCTCGCTCTTGTCAATGTGCTTTGCAACACCTTTGTTGGAATTATGTGGGAGAGGTAGATCAACGTGGTCAATGGGAGAAGCATCTTTCATTAGTAGAGAATATGCATACAATAACACGGTGCATACTTCTACTGGAAAGACTCCATTTGAGATAGTTGAGGGACGTCCTAAGGTTCCCCCTATCTTACGGATGAAAGGCAACATTTTTGCTGCTGACGAATATGTTAAGGATATAAAAGAAGCTTTTCAAAAGATTCGAGAAGCTATCCTTGCATTTCAACAAAAGCAAAAACGTGCTGCCGACAAGCATCGAAGGCCTATGGAGTTTAAGGAAGACGAATGGGTTCTCCTAAAGTTCTCTAAGGCACGGTTAAGGCATAGGACTGGCAAGGATTGGCAGGGTGTTCCTATGGGTCACCAACCAAAAGTTTTATGCTAAACTTGCTAAGAGGTATTATGGACCATTTCCGATTCTTGAGAGAATCAATGAAACCGCTTATCGCGGTTAAAGTTGCCAACGCATTGGCATATCCATAATGCTTTTCATGTCAGCTTACTTAAACCGTTTAAGGGTGTGCCTCCTACCTCCTACGGAGCCTGTTCAAGAGGATCCTCCTGCATTCGATGAACAAGAGGAGATCCTATAGCCAGAGGCAATCCTAAGGCATGAGGATAAGGTTCTACGGAATGGTAAGGTACTGCGTAAGTATTTAGTTAAGGTTAAGAATTATCCTTATGAAGATGCTAGGTGGATGCAGGAACCACAGTTAAGTGGTTCTCTTGCTTTATTGCAAGAGTACAAGTTTTTGCAGGGTCTAGATAATTGAGCTCATGTTACATCAATGTAAAGTTTCATGTATTAATGCATTAAGGTTTTCTTTTCTTTTCTTTGGTTTTCCAAAAATGAATGCATTAAATGTTTAAATCGTGCACGTAAAGAACATAAGGGTTAAGTTTAGCGTTGATTCCGTCACCTAAACACCTTCTAGCCTTGCCAGCTAGTCAAGGAAAGTAACTTCACTCAAATGTGGATCCGGAGTGAAAATGTGGTTGTCCTTTCCCTTAATAGATGCATAGTCGAGGACGACTATGGTTTAAGGGCGGGGTAATGTCATAAAAATTTAATTTTTAGCAATCAAAATTGGATTTTTATGAACTCTAAGGTTTGAAAAGCATTTTCTCTCTCTAGAATTGGCCATTCTAGTGAGAGAAAATCAAGCAAAGACTATGCAGAAAGATTCATCTAAGCAATTAGAAGTGCCAAAGGGATGAAGGAAGCTTCAAAGGTGCATAGGAAATTTGATCAGGACTTCACGGGATTTTTCAGATGTCAAAAAGGATAAAAAATGCTCCCGAAATGGTGAAAACATGACCCGGATGGTGGGAACAGGGGGTTTGGCCAAGGGGGACCAAATAAGGGCCAAAGGGTGGGGAAAGGGGGGAAACTTGTCCCCCAAGCCTCCTTTTGTGATGCGCCTTAGGGGAGTGCTTTTGGCCCTCATCCTCTCCTTTCTGGCTAAAATTAGGCAATGGTTTGCCTTTTGCACAAGCTAGAGCCCATATTTGCCATATCTCTCACGTGGGGAGCTTGTAGAGGGTGCTTAGGGGCTCAAATAAAAGCTCTCTTCAATCCCCACAAGGTGATAGGTCATTCTCTCATGCTTAGGGGCTTGGAATTGCCATAACTACTCTCATTTCTTATGGGCAACTAGCCTAAACTATGCTAATCTTCATGTATCTATGTACTAACGCTATGCTATCTTGCAAAACGGCTCTATTCCTTTTCCCTGTAGTTGCTCTTAGTTCCATGGAACTATTGAGTGCTTGGGAATAGGAAAACGTTACAATCTTGAAGAGAAATCAAGCCAACAAGTAGTGGATTGTGGAGTTCATTAGCCTCCATAGCCCACTAAAGGCCTCAGTTCTCACAACAAAGGTTATGTATTAGCACTTCCGTTGAGAAGCTACAAGAATACAAGTTTTCCTTTCCGGGGGGGGGGGGGGACTAGCCGATGAAGAAATTCTAGCCCTCATTGTTGTTGCATAGTTTCTCTTTTATTAATGTTTGCAATCTAATGGCTAGTTAATATTAACAGTGTGTTTGCAATCGTTATTGTGCCACACACACAAATTGGTTCAACTATGCACGCTTCCTAATAGCTTTAAAAGATTTATTTGAGCATAGTAATTAGTAAAAACGTTTCAAAAACAAAGTATTCCATCTCTCTCTCTCTCTCTCTCTCTCTCTCTCTCTCTCTCCCCCTCCTCCAACCAAAAAGCCAAAAGGGGTGGCCTCACCTTTTGCATCAACTAAGCTTCACCAGCATGGCTATCAAACTACATTGCTTTAAGGAATCCCACAGGCCCGCCAAGAACTTTTCTTGACCCTGCTAGAGTGCAACCTAATTTATTGCATACACACAGGCTCCATGCTAGCTATCTTGAGATTTTTCTCTATGTGCTTGAGGTACATGTCCCCGTCTGCCCAAGAGAAAGAGAGGACTTTGAAGAGTATAGGGGTCCCCGTCCGTGGGAAAACCTTCTAACATACCACATTGATCAATCCGGGGCTTTTTAGGAAACATCGTGAGCTACACACACACACACATATATATATATATATAATTAATAACCAAAGTGATAGTTTAACACTCGAAGCAAAATGGGAGGAGAGGGGAAGCAAGTGCATGTGGTAATGCTAGCCGCGCCTGCGACAGGGCACATCAACCCCATGCTTCAAGCCTCTCTCAAGCTGGCTGCCATGGGGGTGAAGGTAACCTTTGTCAATTCTGAGTACAGTGAAACCCATATGAAACTTCCAGTCCTAACGTCGTCTCCAGCTAGCTCCACCATGAAAGCTGAATATGCAGATCAGCTTTCCAAGCCGTCCACTCCCAATATAAGCTTCCTCTACATACCTGATGGCTTGCCCACCGACCATGGCCGCACCACGGATAGGCATGAAGTGGCTGCTGCTATGGATGCTTGCTATGGCCCTGCCTTCGAGGTTTTAATGCAGAGGCTCGTTTTGCAAGACCCCCCTGTTACCTGCATTGTCTGCAACACTTTCATCAGCCATGTCCAAGACGCTGCCAAGAGGCTTTGTCTCCCCTTTGTCTCTTTCTGGACGCAATCTGCTGCAACCTATGCTTCTTTGCTCCTTCTAGCCAAGGGCAAGAGGCCACCAAAAGGTATATTTCTGAACGAAAATCTCAGATGCCATACCTTGGAACGATGGCCTCGAATACAGATGCGTTAGTTTTGAACGATTTTTGGTAACTTATATCATTCAAATCATATTCAAATTTCAACAACCTAACATATTCATGTAGAGGCTCAGTGAGACAAAGGCTGCATGTACAAAGTAATCGCCTGTCAAGGGCAGAAAGCCCTTTGAATTTCTCAATTTGTCTATCTAGCCATAAATGATAATCAACTAGCTAAAAGGTCCCTTTGAAGTCCTTGAAGCGGTTGTGATTCCCAGTTTGGGAGTTAAATGTGTGCAGAAAGCTTGTCCTTGACCAAAAAAAGTTATTATGGTTAATTGATATGCCCATGCAGATGCCCTGCCTTCAGATGCGGTTGCTTGTGACCTGCTCGCTCCTGGTATTCCGCACTTCAAGTATGGGGAAATGAGTGCGCTACTTTGTTCTCTTGAGCCAGAGAATTTCATGTTCAACCTGTTAACAAGCCCTTTGAAGACTATAGCAGAGGCGGATGGCATTCTTATGAATACATTTGAAGAGCTAGAGCCAGAGACAATGGCATTCTTGGAAGGGGAAGGACATCCAGTCTTGACTGTTGGGCCGCTCCTGCCGTATTCGTTTTTCAATGCTGAGGGGGCATGCGAGGATGGGGTGGAGTGGATAGCAGACAAGGAGCATGGCAGGACATGCTGCCCTTTGAAGTGGCTGGACAAGCAGGAGGCAGACTCTGTGATCTATGTATCTTTTGGGAGCCTAGCAATAAGGAGTGCAGAGCAGATAGAGGAGATTGCAATGGGTTTAGAGGCAAGCAAGCTGGCGTTTCTATGGGTTGTAAGGTGGGGCCCGAAGAGGGCAAAAGAGGAGCAGCTGCCAGAGGGCTTCTTAGAGAGGACATCCGAGCGGGGTTGTGTAATCCCATGGGCACCGCAGTTGAGGGTTCTGCAGCACAAAGCAGTGGGGGGGTTTTTGACTCACTGCGGCTGGAACTCTACTTTAGAAGGTGTCACTGCAGGTGTGCCTCTTCTAGGCTGGCCTTGCTTTTCTGACCAGGGCTTGAATTGCAGGTGTATTGTGGATAAGTGGCATGTGGGCCTCAGCCTAGAGAGAGCAGAGGAATCTACAGGTTTTGTCCACAGAATGGAGATACAGAAAAAGGTAGTTGAACTCATTCAAGGCAACGCTGGTAAAGCGTTACGGGCGAATGCCAAAAAGTGGAGGGCTACAGCCATCAAGTCTGCTTCACACACAGATGGGTCCTCTGTCATCAACTTACAACACTTTGTCGAGTGTTTAGGACAACTCTAAGGTAAGCTTTGAGCATCACTTTCTCTAAAGTTTTCTCTCAGAGGATTGGTGAAGCACCCTCATCAGAAGAAGTTTTGTGCATTTTCCTTTTCCCTTGTGGGAGGAAGGTCCCTTTCCCCTCTGATTCCCTACATTGTTCAACATCATGAGTTTCTCCATGTGGGGCTGCGCACAGGTGCGTGGTGGGCAGCAGGCTGCCGACCCTAGGACCAGCAGCCTTCTGCCCCGCACCGCACCCAGCTAGGTGTACAGAACCTCACCTGCAGAAGCTCATGATGTTGTCATAATCTGCAAATCCAAAACTTCTTGTGCATGAGTTAAGAGTCTATGCGCATTTCTTTTGAATTTCAATTAATTATCTCTTTTGAATCACCATTGATTAAAACCAGAGTATGTTTTGTTTGAAGTTACTTTGGAGAGTGTCAACTCATAGGGTCAAAGTGGTGGTCTCTGTATTCAAGGGTGGGAGTTCAAACCTTGCCGAATGCACTATTTGAGGTTGGCATTTAATGTTGCTGCAATCCTGATGTGGCGGAAATATACAGGAAAGAGCCGACCCCTGACATTCCAAGTGTGTTAAATGAACTAGATGTAAGGCCATTGAAGCTATTAAGAACATTTTTTTGAAAAAACCATTGAACTCTTTGTATCTATACAACCCTAGGAAAATGCATCTTATTATGGGGCTTGTTGTATCAATTTTTTCATTCAAGCATAAGGCCAAAGAAAAGGGCTTGATTGATTAGGAGCAGGTGCTCTTTGCAAAGCTGGCAAACAACCCTCCAATCGTTCTTTGAAGCTAATTATGCTGTGCTTTCACTGTGCACTTGCCTTCTTTGTTTTACAAAAATACTTCTTTGCCTCTAGTTATGGCACTCCATCTGCACCATGTAATAATGGGATGTCAATCCACCTGAAGGGGTTTATGCTGTTTGCGAATCTCCACTTTCTACGTAAGGTTTATAGCAAGTGCCAGCTCCCAAAAATTACACTCAAGTGCCAGCCCTATATGAGAAGGTTAACTGCTAATGTTCTGCCTAATTTATTTTGTTTTGTTATTAATTTCTCTCTTTTAAGTCAATATTAGATAAAATGAAAAAATCCCAATTTTTACTTTTCTTGATACACTAACAAAATTTATTATGAAGATAATTATTATGATTTTAATCATTACAATATTGTCACAATTTAAGCTCATTATAAATCTTTTCATCATTGTTATTTTTTTAGAGTAAACTAAACCAAAGTCAATATGATGTACAAACTACGTTGTTTTTTTATTGTTGAAGATTTAGAGATTATAGTTTTTAATTTGTATATATTTTAAATTTAATAATTATGGGATATTATCAATACTGTAGTGTATCGAATTTTTTCTAGTAATATTGTCAACAATATGGGTGTTTTTTGTTATTTTGAAACAATTATATCTTTCAAATAAATCTTTGGTTAAATGAGATTTCAATATCTTTTTTAATACATTTTTTAAAAATTACATCAGGGCACCCATATATTCTACAATATTTATGTTATTGTTTAAGCGTCAGCGAGAATGGTGTGAATGCATTAGTGATTTAGATTGCATATAATTTGATTTAATGAGGTGAATATTGAGATGCGTCCAAGGTGTTTGTTCTAAAATTATGTTTTAATTCTTTTTCATGTACTTATCCACGATAAAGATTTGAATTTTTTCGATCAAGTCCTTTTTGCAAGGATTGAGACGTGGATCCAAATCTTCTTAAATCAAAACTAGTTATCAACGTTTTGGGTATGAATGAAGCAATTGAATTCTATCTACAATTTTGTCCAGTGTAGTGGTCTCGCATGAGTTCTATTGTAATGATAATTGGCATATCCTTAGTGCTGAGGTATCATCATAAGATTTGGATGTACACCCAAATCCTCTTTATAAGACAATCAAGCCTCCTTGCATGTACGTTGAGCATGCCATGTGACTAAGGTAATTTGTTAAAAATAAAATGCACATTCAGATCTTTTTCATTTACATCCTTTTTTATGTAGCCATTATGAGATTGTGATATATTTATATTATAAATGAATTAGAAAAAGACAATTTGTGATTTTTTTTCTTTTTAACAACTTAAAAATTGTGTTTTTATTTTTTATTTATCTTCAATCTTTGATTTTTTGGTATTTGATTTTTAATGCAATTTTTTTTTTCCATATTGTTATATTGTTTAGTGATAGAAATGACGGGCTCTCATTAGATACATAAATTTTTGTAACTCTCAGAGTATATTGGGGCTAATTAAGCTTCCAATTTGTATTTAGTAGAGCTAGAAAAGTCTTTAGTGAGATCTCAATATCATTTTTTATCACTTTGTATTGGGCTATAAAAGCCAACACGTACTTTTTTGGGGAACTTTTTTTAATATAAGAAGTGAAGGAGCTTGTTTCAAAGAGTATTGTAATCTTTGTGTGCGTCCTACGCATGATTGAGTGAGTATTTTACAAAGATCTTATATACACTTGTTGTACATGTTGTTTACTATATTTTGAATTGTGTCATGCTTGATTTGAGTTGTGGTGTATGCCGTAACGGATGCGTGTGCGTGCGAATTATTCTTGGTCATTACTAAGTGTGGGAAACTCTATTTCCATCCATACCATTAGGGATATATTCCATAGAGCATGGGGAATGAGGGCATATAGCAAAACGTCATTTTGGTGAGATAAAAATGTGTGATAAGCGATTGTGTCAAAAATGGGGTGCCTAAAAGTTGTTAGAATGACTTAAGGTTTTAAGTGTAGCTTTCTTATGTCCTTGGGCACTTGTGAATGCGAGTGTGTCATGGTTTGAGCTCTAAACCTTAGCAGATCTGAGTTTTAGCTCTTTGGATCTAATCTGAATAGAAAACTGGCTATAAAGTGGATAAAACTAACTTAAATCTAGAAAGGGATACCATTTTGGAAACCTACTAAGTGAGGGGAAGCTAGGGGTAAGGTCAAAAGTGCAAAAAAGTATAATTTAACACATGCGCATTTGTACCACACTTCTTGATTAGGAGAATTCGACCATATCAGCTTGATGTTCACACTTAGGGGACCTTGTGGTTCAATTCTTACCTTATTTGGAGTAGTTTTGAGTACTCAAATAGCTAAGATTCTGTTAAGATTTGCAGTGTTGAATTGTTCGTCGGTAATCTGCTAAGAAACTGAGAGTTATAGTTTGTTTTGAGTCCACAGGAATAGAGTGTCTAGAGGTCAAGAGAGCTACGCAGTGAACATAGAGAGAGTCAAGTGGCCAAGGAAAATTGAGCGAGAAATACACGTGCGCGCACACACACACACATATATATATATATATATGTATATATATGTATAAATATTATATATATAAATATATATATACTTCGATGAGGAGAGGGTACTATTCACCATGATGAGGAGTTAGGCCTTTTCTAAAAAGATGCTAACGCATTTTATAATGAAGTGTCCTTCCCCATGCTCGGCCTTATCGTCGTGAATAGTCCCTCTTTCCTCTGTCCAATCCATCCTCTTGCCCTCCCACCCTCCTAGGGCAACATTTCCAAAGCATGATGGAGCAATCGTTTCTTGCATTTAGACAAACCTCCCCATCGCCATTGTTCTTGACGAGAGAGAGAGAGAGAGAGAGAGAGTGTGTGTGTGTGTGTGCGCGCGGGGTTGGCATGCGGCAAAGGGAATCTTTGCAATTCACAAGGCGTGTGGCAAAGGGAATGCAAAGCCATAGGCACAGCAAATATTGCTGCATATCTTACAAGTTTTGACTCCTCTCTTACTGGAGGGGATCTATACTTGGGAAGAAGCAGCTTGGTCCACCTCGTTTGGCCTAGTGATGGGTCATGAGCAGAAGCCCATGGGCCAGGCTATTCACTTTGTGGGGGGACAGCCTCGCTTCTTTCCCTCACTGACCTTCACTACAAAGCCTTGGGCACAAGGGAGAGAGCTGAGATGGGAGCTACTGGGTAGCCTCAACATTTGTTTTATTTGGAGAGCAAGATGCTTCTGAGTGTTTGAGGGCCGTGTAGAGCTGTGAGAAGAGAAGATTCGCGCTGTTTGGCAACAGATGATCTGAGTTTGACCTTATCCAGGGCTCCTCAGATTGAGCAATTTATGTTGGCAGGCCTTTCACTCCACCTAGAGTCGTGGCCCTTGCTACACTCTTTAGGCGGGCATTCCTCACTGGCACTATAGGCCACTTGTGTGGCTTTTCCCTCCACCTATTAGCTAATTGAGCCTGCACTCGTGACTGGCCTGCACTCGTGACTGTGTATCCACTCAACAAGGGAGAGTCTCCCTTTCTTGCACCTAGTCTTTTGAGACTCCTCCAGAGAGGAGAGCTTTGTAGCCCTATGGGCAAATACTCTTCTAATAACTAATGAAAGGATCTCTTTGCCAAAAAAATTTCTTGCAGCGTTCTAGTATGCAGGAGGGCAAGACATTGAGTACCCCAATGTAAGCATATCTAAAACTTAGCAAAGATCATTCTCCCAAATTGGATGTTGAGAAAGCACAAATGGCTAAGGTGCCATATTCTTTAACTGTGGGTAATCTCATGTACGGTATAGTAGCTACAAGACTAGACATTGCATTTGCAGTGGCAGTGATGAGCCGATACAAAAAAACCTTGGCAAGAAACATTGGGAAGCCGTGACGCATATCCTTAAGTACCTCAAGGGTACGGCTAGCAGGTGTTACACTTTGGAAATAGCCATGCATCCTTTGTGGGATACACAAATGCTTACTATGCGAGTTGTTGGGACACTCGGAGATCCACTTTTGGATATATGTTTTTGTATGTGTTGGTGGAGCCGTTTCATGGAGATCTTGTCTCAGGGACTGTACGTCCTCTTCCACTGCAGAGGCTAAGTATCTTGCAACTTCAAATGCTAGCAAAGAGGCAGTACGGCTAGCACATCTAGTGGGAGATCTGGGCATTGATGAGGTTCCAATTTTGCATTGTGATAGTCAGAGTGCCATTGCATTGGCAAAGAATCCCGTGTTTCATTCCAAGTCAAACACATCAAGGTGAGGTATCATCTCATTTGGGATTCCTTGATTGACAAGCGTGTAGAGTTGGTCAAGGTTTAGATAAATGACAACCCAGTAGATACTTTGAAAAAGGCTTTGCTTTGGACGGTTTACACACTGCACAAAGTTGATGGGTGTACGGTGAAGTAGACATGCTTCACGATTATACACATACTTTGAAAAGGGCTTTGCTTTGGAGCGGTTTACACACTGCACAAAGTTGATGGGTGTACGATGAAGTAGACATGCTTCACGGTTATACACATACTTGTACATACATATAGGCCACTTGGGCCACATTGGTCTTCAAGTGGGAGGATGTTGGGTTTGCACGCCACGGACCTAACCCCTCAACTTACTGACCTTATTCATTATATACCTAAAAGAATAAGGAGCTACTGTATTCTCTGACTGTGACTCCACCAAGAAAGCTCATCTCCTTCCTCACTGTACAAAGCACACACGCACTCGCACACGATCTATGCACACTTCATGACTAAGTCATCCAACCATTTTGCTTGTCTGTGTGGTAGGTCAACCCTAACACACACTTGTAATGATCTTCACAAATATTGTAGAACTTCTATTTTATATGCGACATTCTGTGGCAAAGGATTTGTTCTCAAAGCGTTCCTTCAGTCGCAACCAAAGGGCATGTGTTATCTTCATTTCTTTTACCTCATAAATAATACCATCATTGAGATTCAAGAGGAGAAAGGAATTAATCTTGTGGTTGTTGCTTCCCAAACGTCTTTATCAATGCTATTAACTTTTCTACTACATCCTCAAAGTAGTGCATTGTTATGAATGCCTTGACTTTGGTTTACCAAGTGCTACAGTTCTTGTGTGTGCAAAGCCTTCTTACCCTTATTGTGGTGAGTGATAGTCTCCCCAATTAAATGGTCTTTGGTTACCTTTTGAGTTTCTATTTACCTTTCATTATGAGGACTTGTCTAAAGCACGATGTAGCAAGTTCTCGTACACTCAGAGGCTAAGCATTGGCTCAAAAATTCTTATGAGGACTTGTCTTGTGCATGATGTAGCAACTTGTTGTACACAAAGGCTTAGGATAGCCTCAAATCAAGTGGCTTCTAAAGGCCATCATCAGATTTCTCGGTTGATAGGAAGTTGTGCCTCAAAGCTTTGGTCATGAAGATGCTTTAGCTTTTCAAGCTTATTCAAAGCTTTCTAACTATACTTGTTGGGACAAAAAAGGTCATAGAAGGCTGTTTTGATTGTCTCCAAGTGAGAAAAGTGGAAGAAGGGGCTATACCACTTATCTACACATCCATTCAAGTTACACTGTTGGAAACATTTGAAAACTTCACGCCGTGCTTTGATTGGAAATAAACATGCATGCCTTGAGTAATCTTTGATAAATGATTTGAGTAACTTTTGATAGATTTTATTTGTAAGCTTTACACATTCATGTATATGGTTTGACACTTTTGGATACAAGAGAAACTTTGTTGTGGCAAAACCATTTGAAACTTGTGAAAGTCGCTTCATTAAAGCAACTTCTCAACTTTATGGCATCATGCTCTTGTATAAACTCTGATTCCAAATCTTTACCCATAATTGTATAAGGAATTAGAATATCCCAAGCTTGTTTTGTTGCCTTTGCCCAGCGAATGTGCGGAGTGGTAGAACGACTGACAAACAATGCAATCAATGCATAAGGCTAGCATCCTTACCATTTAAAAGAGCTTGCTTAGCGAGAAGGTAGATTTGATGAAATCCCCAATGTCCTCAATCACACTCCGTATTCAAGAAGGCAGACGAGCTTCACTTCACAACAAAATATTTATACGCCCTTTAAGCCCAAAGTGGATAGTTGTCTCCATCCAATTTGTCATCAATAAGCAACATGAAAGAAAACATCGTTTTTGTAATGGCCAATGATGGCACCCCTTTTATAGGTTGCATGTGTAGAAAAAAATTGTACAAAATGAGCACATGCTATTCAACACAATCCATATAAGACTATAAGATATTTGAACCAAATAGGATGGTTTGAAATTTTGCAACAAAAGACAAAATTACTTGCACAATGTGCTACCGACGAAGGTCAACATGAGCCAAGTTGAGATATGAGTAATTGAGCTCAATTAACTTTTTTGGTAGTCTAACCATCCCTTGTACAATGTGTGGGTCCGTTTTATAACTAGGGATGCCAGCAAGTTGACCAAGCCACGAAGGCAACTATTTGGAATAAACACATTGGCGACCCTTTGATAATACAGGGTTACGCTCCTGTTACTACACATACAGTAAAGGGTCCAAGGGGAGAAGTAGCTAGATTATGATAAAATAAGTCCATTGGGAGTAACGAGCAATCCCATGACCACAAAGATCATTTCCACAAGAGAAAATGAAGCAAATGGTGGTGGTTACGGTACCCAAGAAGTCAAAATTACTTTGATACAAATCATTGGAATCAGGGTTGCAGAAATGCGCACACAAAGCTTAAGTAAGATAGTACAAAGTGGTATTACTTAGTTTTCTAGTACAAATATTAAAAGAAATATACCATAAGAAAAAGATATTCTTGAGAGGGAAGAGAGTCCCCGGGCAGTCCTAAGTGTGGTTCACAAAGATCCATGTATAATTAAAAGTTAATATTCCAAGAGCTCAAGGGTCTTTAGATTATTTAGACCATACTTTGATGAGGAGAGGGTACTATTCACCATGATGAGGAGTTGGGCCTTTTACAAAAGGATGCTAAAGCATTTTATAATGAAGTGTCCTTCCCCATGCTCGGCCCTATTGTGAATGGTCCCGCTTTCCTCTGTCCTCTCCATCCTCTCGACCTCCCTTCCTAGGGAAACTCTTTCAAAGCACTATGGAGCAACCATTTCTTGCATTTAGACAAGTCTTCCCATCACCATTCCACAGAGAGAGAGAGAGAGAGAGTAGGTTCAGCATGCGGCAAAGGGATTCCTTGCACTGCAAGGCGTGTGGCCAAGGGACTGCACGCAATGCAAAGCCAATCGAAGAGAGCTCTAAATTTTTCATACTTTGAAAATAATACAGGTTGTCTGATTATTATATATGAGGACAATACAGGTCCTTGTTTGATTATTATATATGAGATCCATATCATGAGGGGTCTAGCCTAGTTGATTGAGCAAGAGCATTGATAAAAGAGGTATTACCCAATCAACCGCTATTCTTTTATGCGCTTTGAAGGAAGAACAAAATCCAGATCATTACAAACATGCCTTGAACCCTAGAATTTTGTTGAGTGACAAATTAGACTATGTTTACGAGTCAAAGATCCAAAGTAAAATGGACAGAATTACAAAAGGCATTTCCGTGATTAGCACTTATAATGTTCATAAAGATGAAGACTCCGAAGAAATAGCAAGAACTACTGTAATATGCATGTGCAACGAAAAGTGACGCATGCAATATGCGATCAATTAGACAAAGTACACAAAGATTGATAGTGGCCCACAAGATGGGAAGGTGTTGGGGCAACAAGTGAAAAAAAAAAAAACTTGAAGGCAAATATTAGGATTTCGTTTTACAATCATTTTCACTTGTTGGGACAACAAGTGAAAAAAAAAAAACTTTAAAGACTACAATGCACTAGACATAACATTTAAGGGCAAAAAATTAAATATCAAAACCAGCTAAAGAAAGGCAAAAAAACAATATGTATAAGCTGGCATGACTTTAACACAAGTGAATTCATCACAAACTAGAAAGCTTGGTAAAAATGCAGCTTCAACTTCACAGCTTGTCCAGAACCTGAAAATTAGCTAACACCTAGATCATTTACAGCTTGAACAATACTTACAACATCCCTACTCACACTCATCTCATCAGTGCACAAAAGTAGGGGCAGGTTTGTGTAGAGTTAGTTAAATATCACATTTTGCTACCACACTTGCTCTCAAACTTGACAATCATAGTCGAGACGTTATTGATAAATCTCCCACTGTGAATATACTTTATTGGGTTTGTGGGTTCCTCTTGACCTTCCAGTCCAAGTCGACCAATCAGCACTTGTCCTCCACACGAGGGCCTAGTCCAAAGTCCAACCCAAGGTCGCCCCAAGGAATGAGCCAAGTCTAGTCCAAGGTAAGCCCACACAATGAGAAAAAAATCAACTGAAGAGACGATAAGGTCTAGTCCAAGGTCGACCTAAGGGATGAGCCAGGTCTAGTCCAGAGTCAACCCAAAGGTCCAACAAGGTACAAGTTCAGTGGACAGTCCACAGTTAGTCAGCCAGGTCAAGACAAGTTCACTCCACAGTTACTCAACTGACAAGGATATCCCCATCACAATTACACTTCAATGACAATCTATTAGTTGGTAAACCCTATGTATGACCCACATAGCTCAGTCTAAGGATAGCAAGATCAGCCATCTTAAGAGTCAATTGAGTTATATCCGTGGACAAACATATGTACACTTACACCAAAGAGCTCTCCCTTGCCATCACCTGTTTCATAGAGACCACGTCATTAAAAAAAATCAAGAGACACGTTCCGCTAACATGATCTTAAAGCAAATTAGAAACACATGGGCAATCCTCAGCCCCTTGACATAAACCAGTTCATCCCAGCAACATGGCTACATGGCTTCCACACCGGGAGTTCGACCACATATATAGACAATGGATCCCCAATCCATACACGAGCATCTGGGCCATAATTTTATGCATAAATAGAACCCAACCAGCAACCAAACATCACTCTAAAACACCAATTTTAACAATTAAGTCCTCACACAAGACACATATCATGATCACACCATAGTTCTCTTCCATATGAGACTAGCTTTTAACAACAACAAAAGGAAAACTATATATTCATACGCGCTCTTAAAAATCCCAGCCCCTAGAGCCCCTGTGAGATGTCCCCCCTAGAGGGTAAACTCCTTTGTAAAAAAGATCGTGTGGGTGGGCAGCCACATTGCCAAGGCTATCTTGAAGGCTCCTGTTCAGGTTCAAATACTGACAATATCCTTTTATCTCACATTGTTTGCTCTCATGTACTCCATCTTGCTTTTGATAGCACAGACACATACTAAGCATTGAATGACACAGACTCATTGTCTAATAAACTCAGCAGGTCTTGTACTTATACACCTCGAATTGCAAATCACAAACCATGAAGAGAACCAGAGTGTGCAGCTGTCCTCACTTTGACTTATTCACAGCTTCATCCATGGCTCCTACAAAGATGCCAAAAGAAGAGGGCACATCAGAATTTCAAGCACCATAGATTGAGTAGCATCTTTAACTACAGCAAAAGATAATTAAAATCTCTCTCTCTCTCTCTCGCCGATGTCCACAAGACTGTGTTCAAGGAGAAGTTGAAGCCCATGCACCTGGTTGCTCAGTCCACACAGCTGCACGCTTAGCATCAACCCACATACCTACACACTCAGGCTGAGCCCATATACCTGCTCACAGTTCGCGTCTTCATGTCTCGTACAAGTTCACACTTCGCTCTCAGCCTGCACATGTTAGGAAAGGTGATCGATTGTATTACTCGATTAATATTTCAAGCAGAGGTGATCGATTGTATTAGTCAATTAAAATCCCAAGCGAAACACCTTAGGGTAGAATGTTGAACATGTCAATGTGCCTTGGCTTCACCATCAACATGTGTCGGCGATCAAAGGTGGCTATATTCTCTATCCCTAACTTCTCTGCAATGGACACAATGCAACAATCTACAATACTCATTCTGTCATGAGCGGAGTGTAAGTCATAAAGGTTTTTTACCCTTCTCCAATCACCCCATCCTTCATGGTTACCATCTCAAATGTACCCTCTAAAACCTTAGTGAGAACCATGTCATCCAGGTTTTGTTTCCTCAACAAATGGGCAGCTTCGGCCAAACACACTTCGGGAAATAATAGTTGGGCCCTTTCAAATCTCATCTTCTTATATGCCTCGGCAGCGGCATCCTGTGATGTGGCGTCCGCTTCATTTCGTGTCTTTTGAAACAAATTGATGACAAAGTTTGCATCCACCTTGGTCTTCTAGACTCCCTATTCATCGGTCTCAAAAAGCCTGTAAACAAAGCAATTCTTCACTGTTTTGAAATGTAAACATACTCATCCCAGTTTAAAAAATTACATGAATCTAAGCACAAAACCTTACCTTTCTTGGAGCCCTCAATCAAATTTGGTGCAGTAAATGTTCCTAATGTCCATCTGCCGTTTTTCAATGGTCTAATAACAAACCCAGACAAGTAATTTTAAAGTTGTATTTCTGAAACATAAACGAGAATTGACACATGCATATTCAAAGGCTTGCATTTTAAGGTGGTAATTTGGAAAATAGACAACAAATTGCTTGCCCTTGCCGTGCAAAATCCTGAAGGATATGTTCGTGCATGCAAGGATGAGAATCTTGACTCAAGCAACCATGTGACAAGACAAGCCAGCACACATGACAAGGCAGCAAGCAATTTTTTACTATTCAAGCATGTAAAGGTACTAGCAGCAACTAAAAATGAAATAATTAACCACAAAAAACCTTACATTCTGCTGGATCCCAACAATGTTCCACTTGTCAATCTCCCATATCCTGAAGGTGAAATTGGAAGACGTAAACAAGATGTCCAAGGCTATTCGTAACCCGAGACAAAAGATTTTTGAACTTCCCTTTCTCAGATGACAATTCAAAGTCTAGCAGAAGTACATGCCCATTTGGTGCAAGGTTGGAGGGCATGCTCATGCATGCAAGGATGCATCCAACAAGCATGTGACAAGGTAGCCAACACGTGTCAATGCAAAGTGTGCATCCAACAAGCATGTGACAAGGTAGCCAACACGTGTCAATGCTCCACCTTAGGACATCATGAAAGAAAAAAAATTATAATAATATGTTAACGATGCTCCACATAAGAACATTGCAAAAGAGAAAAAAAAGCCTGTCTTAGAACATCATGAAAGAGAAAAAACTGTAATAATATATTATACAACAATGTTCCACATAAGAAACATCACAAAAGAGAAAAGCCTGGACAAATTTTCGAGAAGGCTAGCACCAGATTCAGAAGGTTATAAGCTGGATTTATCTCAAGATTACAAAAGTTATCCATACAAATTGAAAAAAAGGACTTTAGCATGGGGTAAATATACAAAATTTATCATCCCATTAGCATGGGATAGTCAAAGCAAAAAAAGGAAATAGGACTACATGCATACTCCTCTTTTAGGTGTTAACTGGTTGTCCTAAATGATCCCTCCGTCTACTTTAAAGGGTACTGGAAGGTACTGTACTAAAGTTACAGCTCACTTTTGCACAGCATGTCCAAACAGTCTTCTCCATCTCCTCTGCAAGATCATAACAAAGTCAAGAGTACAAATCAATATTGCTGCGGAAAACACACGCTTTTGCAGAACGTGTTCATGAACCAAACCCGATGTAAGGAAAGGTCAAAACATAGTGATACATAACAAAAAGTTAACCATAAGTTTAACCTTCTCAATACTTGATTCAGTGAACAAATTTTAAATATCACCTGCCACCATCTTGTTCATCAAAAGTTTTCAACAAGCCAAGCTCCTTTCGCAGCCCCCTTATTTCCTGAGGAGATTTATGGCCATAGCCTTTTGCTCTCAGATAATCCATATCTATTTCGCATGCACCAAACTCCTCATCTACGTCCTGCATGCTGCAAGTGTTAAAGAAATTTAATCAAGCCTTTGTGTAAACCATAGTGGTATATAACAAAAAGTTCACCATAACCTTCTCAATACTTGATTCAGTGAATAAATTTTAAATATCACCTGCCACCATCTTGTTCATCAGGAGTTTTCAACAAGCCAAGCTCCTTTCGCAACTCCTTTATTTCTTGAGGAGATTTATGGCCATACCCTTTTGCTCTAAGATAGTCCAAATCGATTTTGAAGCTCTCAGAACTATAAGCACTGACGAAAACAAGTGTGATTTAAACCTTGAATGTGAATTAGCAACAATCAAGCAATTTAAAATTTATATCTTACCACCCATAAAAACTTGGCAAAGATGTCATCATAATCTGATTCCTATCCATATGAGAAAAGTTACTTGTCCTCATTCTGAAACCTGTATCAGATCCACCATGATGTAACTTTTTGGTCTCATAGGTCATTATGGCCTTTTGAAGACGTTAATATAACATTTCATTTCATTTCATTTCTCTCTCTGTCTCTCTCACTCTCTCTCTCTCTCTCTCTCTCTCTCTCTCACCTGCCTGCACGCTTGCCCTTTCGCCCTCTGTTCTCTCTCTCAGGGCAGAGAGCAGGGTGTGCACAGCTGGTAGAAGGCCAGTGTCTACAAGGCAGGGTGTCTACAAGGCAGGATGCAGAGAGAGAGATTTCACAGAGCTTTATGTACGCAATTTGTGGAAGAACAAGTTAATAGAGCAGGATTTGAATTTGAACTTGTATGCAAACTGTGGATTAAATGCACGGGGAGAAAGATCTTTGAACTTGAAACAGAGAAATTTGAATTTGAACTTGTATGCAAACTGTGGATTAAATGCACAGGGAGAAAGATCTTTGAACTTGAAACAGAGAACTGTGGAATAAACTATTTGAAATTGTATGCATTCTGTGGGCATTTACAATTGAAGGCAGCATACTGTGAGCAAAATAAGAACTGAAATTGTTTGCATATTGTGGACATTGACACGTGTTGTAGACATCAACTTATGCCACTCATGGGGGGGAAATAAGTTCATCTAAGTTTGATCTCTCTCTCTCTCTCTCTCTCTCTCCTCGATATGAAGAAAACCAATGACAAGGACGATCCTCTTCAGGATGCCATCCAAAAATACAAAGAGGAAATGCAAGAGATCGTCAACAAGTTTAATCGCGACCTTTTGGCTACGATACGGACACTTGAAGACCGGGTGGCGGCTCAAGATGAGGAGATTGTACGACTCAAAAAGGAACTCGAAGAAGTACGCACACAAAACGCACTCGAAGAGGGGGAGGTCAAGCCCTTGGTAATGGAAGATCTCAATACCATTAAAGAGCAAATGCGAGCCATCAAGGAAGAGGAGGAGCAAAACAAAGAAATGACGACCTCTTGGGTGGATGTACTTACAAAGACCAAAAAAAAAAGTAGATGAAGCCGAGAAGTGGACTGAGGTTGCTAAAAAGGGGAAGGGTAAAGAATCATCACCTACGCCTACGCCTACACCTACACCCACCTTCATTAACATGACACTAGCAGAGGAACAACGAAGACGCACGCGTGCCTTACATGTGAGAGTTTCTGGCCTGAAAGATCAAGACAAGGTGGAAGAAGAAGTCAAGGAACTTATGTTAATGATGGGGATTAATGAGCCAATGCATACGAAGGCTTGGAGAGTGGGCAACAAGAAAACGGGCAGCAGTGAGGAAAGTTCAAAGGAAAGGGCACTTATCCTTCGCTTCCCCTCCATGGAAGCCAAGAAAAACTTCTCGAAGATGCAGCCCACACTCAAGAAGACGGGCATCTTTCTCGGAGACGACCTTACACTCTCCCAGATTGCTCATATGAAAGAGGTCATGCCACAAATTAAAGCAGCAAGAGAGAAAGGGAAGACTGCTTTTTACAGAGATGGGAGAGTGGTGATTTTGGAGCGACGCTCCAATTGACGGTGCGAGACCTATGGGACCATGCTAAAGATAGCAGCCTGGAACTGTAATGGCTCACTTCGTCTTGATGTAGGGGCATTTGAGGACAGCTTTACGGGGGAAAGACATAGTCTTCTACTCTGAGACACACCAGGCGCCAGGACAGCTTATGCCACATGTGACTGGTTACATGTGGGAGACAGCATGCAGAGCAGAGGCTAGATCTGAACACAGAGGTCGAGGATCAGGGGGAGTAGCAATTTTGTTTAGGGAGGAGTTACGGCCAATCTTACACATTGTTCGTAGAGATGAACAGGCCAGGTACATGTGGGTGCGATTGAGGGCAGAGACTGGCAAATACTTACATATTGCTGTATGCTATGTTGCTCCCAGCACTTCAGTCTATGCGGCAGATAGAGGACAGTCTCCTTTTGTAATTCTAGATGACGATATATGGGAGTTTTCCCAGGAAGGTGACATCATCCTTCTAGGGGACTTCAATGCCAGGACAGGCCATTCTCAGACAGCCTTCTATGACACTTCAGAGGAGATGTTGCGAGAGCTAGATGTTGACGACATGGGATTAGCTAGATGTTCGCAAGATGAGCAACACACAGAGTATGGGAGATACTTGACAGATATGGGGACTGCACATGGGCTGGCCATACTCAATGGCATACCGAAATTCCCCACATCGAGTGGTTTCACTTGCTTTCCGCATAGACATGGGGCCAGCACAGTTGACTATGTTATGACTCAGCCCAGCTTGATACCTTTTATTCACGATTTTACAGTCGGCCCTAGGCCTATTGGTATAGCAGTAGATCATGCCCTCCTCACATTGACTATCTCCTTTCAGTTCAATACGACTCAGGCGGCACGAGCATCTGCCCGTATTCGCTACACCTTTACCCGAGAGACTGACTCTGTTTATAGAGATGGGATATACAGACGCTTATGCACAGAGGAGCCGGGACGACCACTAGAGGAGCTCACCCAGATATTAATAGAGACATTGCATGATGCTGCAATAGAAGCCTATCCACACACTCAGCCAAGAAGTAGAAAACGTTCTGGGAGTATGCCCCAAAACAGTTGGTATGATGAGGAATGTAGAGAGACGAGAGCGAAACTTCAGAAGGAAGTACTTTTGGGAGTCACCACTCACAAACAGTGACGCACTATCTTCCGGCGCTTAGTGCGGCGGAAGAAGAGGGCCTACCTTGCTCAGCTAGAGCGGGACTTATACCAGCTATTTTTGAGTCAGGACTCCGGAGAGGCATGGAGACTTTTTCATGAGCACTCTCCACCCCCTGCCATTACTTCCGCTGAGACTTGGGGTGAATATGCAGCTTCTCTCTACACAGTTTCGGGACAGCCTCCTTTACCGGACCCATTACAGCCATGCCCACAGACATGCACTTTCTTCACTGCAGAAATTGTAAGGAAAGCTATAGACAAAATGAAGACTGGGAGATCATATGATCATGACGGCCTAGTGGCAAAGCACTTTATACATGCTAGAGATATGCTTGCTGAGCTTTTAGCAGTAATGTTCAACCGAGCCATGTGTGAGGGTCTTGCTAGTACGTGGAGTATGTCCACTATCGTGCCTATTTTCAAGAAAGGAGACCCTATGGAGCCAGGGAACTATCGCACTATCATGATTGGACACACACTGGCCAGGTTGTAAGCATCTATTCTTGAACAGCAGTTGAGTAAATGGGCAGAGAGAGGGCATACGAGCATCAAGACAGGCAGGCTTTATAGGAGGAGATTTTCTACTCTTGCCCATATACTAACACTCAGAGCTATTATTGAGGAAGGCAGATCACATGGAAGGAAGATTTATTGTACCTTTGTGGATTTTCGCAAAGCTTTTGACACAGTCCCCCGAGCCCGTCTGCTGCGCAGACTACAAGAGATTGGGGTGCCTACAGAGTTGATTTGGGGAATTATGGCTTTATACAAGACAGTGGTGGGGCATGTACGTACTCCCGAGGGATCCTCTGAGTTGGTTCACTCCACAATTGGGGTGAAGCAAGGTTGCCCACTCTCCCCTACTCTATTTGGTATGTATGTGGATGAGGTTTCCGACTACATAGAGAGGGGGGGTAATAGAGGAGCACAGCCAGCTGGGACATGGATTTCATTGCTGCTATATGCTGATGACATTGTGTTGATCTCTGACTCCCCAGAAGGAATGCAATGTCACTTGGATGCCTTGCACACTTTCGCCCATGATAGTGGCTTGTCTGTGAACCTTGCCAAAACCAAGGTTATGGTGGGTCAGGAGGTCCGCACCTACATTTGCCTACGGTCAGGAGACAGTGGAGTATACAGATGCATATACTTATCTCGGGGTGGTATTCAGTGGCCCTGTGTTTTCCATGAGGAGAGCTGCAGAGATTAGACTGACTAGAGCATATGTAGCCTTGGGAGGACTGGAGAGGATTTGTTCGCAGGTTCAATTTCAGGAACCTTGAACAAAGCTCTGGCTTTTTGATACTTTGGTGACTTCAGCTATGCTTTATGGAGTGCAAATATGGGGACCCTCTGTGGACCACCATAGCCGATCCCGTAGTGGAGATGCATGGAGAGGCCGTTGGTTTCTATGATCTCCCGGCTGATTAGAGCCAAAGCCTTAGTGCCACATGCGATCATTCGTGCAGAGGTAGCTACCCCCCCATTGGTGGTGGAGGCTTTGACTAGATCAGTCTCCTTTATGCACAGTATGTGGGACCTCCCTAGAGACAGATATGCCCGACTAGCTTTGGAGTCCTCTCGACAGTTCGCTTCACAGGGTGACAGTTCTTGTTGGTATGCACAGATGACATCCTGGTTTGAGTTACATGGTTTTAGCATGGACAAACTACCACTCTTCCAGTACTCATTGGATGCACCCTCTTCGTCTCTCACCCGGACAGAGATTGCCAGACTCATCAGGCAGGACTTGATTCAGTTAGACACCAAACTGACATGGATAGAGCCCGTAAATGAGTTAGGCATGAACATGGCTTTCTACAGAGAGCGTCTTCTCCAGCTTATAGAGGATGGGTTTGTGACTAGACCCAGCTACATGGACACTCATTTATCCCATGGGATACGATGTGCTATTGGCCAGATACGTACATCTTCACATCACCTTGAGATTGAGACAGGCAGATTCAGAGGAGTGCCAGCTGAAGCACGGATATGTCAGTTATGTCATACGGAGCCCAAACAGAGTTGCATTATATATGTCACTGCCCAGTATATTATGAGATACGAGGCCGTTTTCACTGTTTTTTCAGAGAGGGCTTTGGGCCACTGTCTAGAGTCATGCGATACAAGGATCAAAGATGCCTTGGTCTGTATTTATTAGAGCTACGTAGATACAGAGAGGGTCTATTGAGAAGATCAGTTGGGAACAGACAATCCCAAAGGCAGATTACGGACTTCTTTAGACCAGCTATACTGAGCGTGTAGACGAGCATCCGAACGAGCAGCCACCACAGCAGGCCTCAGACTTCACCCGTACCAGAGGTATACTCACAGATCGGGTGCTTGAGCTTGGGAGATGCACACGCCCACGACTACGAGGGTTATCATGCCATCGAAAGAAACTGCAACAGAGGATTAGGAGCTCTCTTCTACGACATCGGAGACGCCCAGTCAGAGTACTTACCATGGAGGACATCGAGGAGATTCGCCAACAGCCAATGCTGGACACCCTCGGACATTGACCCTCAGTCTCTTGCATTTAGGCTCTTTAATTTTTTTATAGTTTATCTCGGACATTATTATTAGATTTCACTGGGATGTAACTCTTTTGGTCTCATAGGTCATTTTGGCCTTTTGAAGACGTTTAATATAACATTTCATTTCATTTCATTTCTCTCTTCACGGAAAAGAGGTGGGCTGATTCCCATTTCATTACTGTCAAAAAGTGACATAATCAACTAAAAAGCCCAATACAAGTTACACCTAGGATTAAAAAACTCGTAAATTTTACATGGCAAGGGGAATATCCCAGTCAACACGATAAGGCTACTACAAAAGTTAAAGGTATAAAAGAGGCAACAAGTGGTGAGGGGAAACTCCATAGAGGCTCCAAAACCAGAAGGTGCAAGGCCTCCAACCACCTTCCAATCTAGTAAGCAACTTCAACTCTGCCTTGTGTTGAACTTCAAAAGAAACTCCAACAACTACATCTGATAACTTCAAATCTGGAGATCCAAATCTTTCAAAAAGGTCTCTAAATCCTTTGACAACCACACCACCCATAAGAACCTCCAGTAACTAGAGCCAACAAGAATTCTGCAATGCTTGCTGTGGAATCACCTTCACAGCAGCAGCAAATCGAGTGTGCCGCAGATCTGACATGTGAGCACCTTCACTAAACCGGAGAAGGAATTGAAATATAGCTTGAAGAACCTCCAATTCTCCTTGCAGAAACCTTGTCCTCTCTAGCCAAACCAGAGGCTCCCAAGCCGTGGAGTAATGGAGGAAGTGAAACCGGCCTTCACCAAAATTGGAAGGGCGGTAACCTAGCTTTCACCCGTAATAATCTTTCCAACATCACATGCCAGAATACTTCAGTCTCCAATGCAAAACTTGAAAACACCAACACTTGAACTTCAAAGAGAGAGAGAGAGAGTAGGGTTTAGAGATGGGAGCCACGCTCCTGCACATGAGACGATTGGCCCCAAACTTGGCGCCCCCCGCAGGTATTTCTTTACTTCATCTTGCAAACAAGTACAACTTGCCCCTCTTCTGAGCCATACAAGAGTTTGCCCTTCCACGCACATCGTCGCGTGGCAATCCAATCTTGAAGCTTGGCTTCACACAAGGAGACTTCAACCTCCAAGTCCAATCTGTCACAAACACATGAGCGTGTGTTCTTGCTTCACATCCCTGGCTCTTCTTGCACAAGGATCCATGGTTGCACTTGTAATTCCAAGTACAAGTTCTTCTTTACACCAAGAAGGTGTCCTTCACTCTGCACGCGATGGTTCTTGAACACAACCACCCGAAGAGCGTCACACTTGTGCGTCCAAACTTGCACACAAGTTCTCTTGATGTTCCCTTCTAATGTGCCAAGGGCTTCTTTTTATACAACTTCACAAAAACGCTTTTAAAAATAAAGCGCTTTTATTTTTAGCAAAAAAAAGCAACTTTTGGCAAAAATCAAGATTCTAAAAATCTCCCAAACGGCTTTGAATTTGACCATGCCGTAAGAGGCAAACTTGCTCCTCTCGATGAACTCTTCGCAATGACGCGAACAAGTCCTCAATCCGACAAACTTGGAAAATTAGGGTTTTGGACTGAAAACCCTAATTTTCAGATCTGCTGCAGTTAGGGTTTTGCCAACACACATCTTCATGTTTTGTAGCTCCTGCAAAACAAAGACTAGCATACAAAGCATAAAACCCTAAAAACGATAAACCCTAATTTTCAGCTGGAACCCTAATTTCAGCAAACCCTAATTTCTGTCCAAACCCTAATTTTCAGATTTGTAACTTCTCCTTCTTCATATGCCTAAGCACATGTAGAATTAGGGTTTAGAGTGTTCTCTTGCATCCATTTAGGGTTAGGGTTTCATGATGCATACATACATGCACTCATATGTACACATACATACACATATGCATGCACAAATACTCTGGATTGTAACATACCCCCCCCTTGAAAGAATCAATCGTCCCCGATTGCACACTTAGGGATGCCAACCTATCCATAGATTCTTCCAAGAGTACATTACGCTCTCGTCCACACAACATACCTAACAATGATAGTTAACTCCGCCGAATTTTCTCGTGGCGTGTTCCCGAACTATCAATGCTAGGATGTGGATCATTTATACTACATACATAGTAGAGATGGTTAACTACGCCGAATTTTCTCGTGGCGTGCTCTCGAACCACCACTAGTAATGTATATAATAGCCATCGTCCATAACCAAAGTCATGGGAATCTTTTCCTTGTTATGGCTCAAATTGGCGTCCCAATTCGACTTTAACTACCATAACCCACACGTGTGCTCGAGTCACAATAAACAAATAGTTCACATTAGCAAATAAGATGTCAGCATACATCACCGCTAGAAAAATCCATGTTAGTAAAAAATAAAAGCAAAGATGAACTTTCTAGGATACTATTTGCAAATCCTTTTGAATATGTCTGTAGTCCGGAGTGGAGGGAACTCCCCAAAGCCACAGGCAAGCTTTAGACCATATTAACTCATGCTGAACCTGCTTCCGGAGCCGCTACCATAGTAGGCTCAAGCCCAAAGGCCTCCAGGTAAAGTGTCAATAACTCAGATGTATCTGCTAGGTCACCCTCCATCCATTTGGCATCCATAGGCGAGTAATTCCTGAACTTTCCCAAATATCGTTGCATCACTTTACCTCTGACTTTCCTTTCTTTATGAGCCACGATCTGTTCTGGTACCAGAATTTCCTCTTGCTCTTCCACTTCAGGTTGGGGCTCATGTACCATCTCAGCGGGCACCTCACCAGTGAATGGCCTAAGGAGACTCACATGGAAGGCGGCGTGAATTCTCCAACTCTCTAAAAAGCTTGAGTCTGTACGACACCTCGTTAATCTTCTCAAGCACTTGAAAAGGCCCGTAATATCTCATGCTCAACTTTGGGTACACACGTGTCTTTCCTTTCATCTTCTTGAGCCTTGCCTTTTCAAAACGAAGCAGTACCCAATCACCTAGACCAAACTCCAAAGGTCTCTTGTGACGATCTGCAGTCTTTTTCTGCTTCTCTTGCGTCCTCTGGAGAGCAAACTTCACTTTCTTGTACGCTTCATCTCAATCTTCCGTATACTTGTCGGCTTCAAATATCTTATCCTTTGTGTGCAAAATAAGGGGAACTTTCTTGCCGCCTTCAACCACTTCAAAAGGTGCCTTTCCAGTCGAGGTGTGAACCGTGTTGTTGTAGGCGTACTCGACAAGTGGAAGAAACTTTTCCCACTGCTCCTTGTGCTCTGACACATAGCACTTCAGCAAATCCAGCACAATCGAGTTCGCAACCTCAGATTGGCCATCTGTCTGGGGATGAAAAAACGATGAGAACTTCAATGTAGTTCCCATGTTCTCAAACAAAGCTCTCCAAAACAAGCTCGTCATACGTGGATCTCTATTGCTGACAATTGAAGTCGGCAATCCATGATACTTGAAGATGTTACTCATGAACAACTTTACCCCTTCTTTTTCCACATTCTTCCGAAAGCTTTACAGAATCCCAATGCTTGCTTTTCCTTTCCTTGATCCTGTTCAAACTTCTTTGCTTTCGCTCAAGTCTTTGCATAAAAGCAAACTCCTTGTAGAAGATGTTAACTGCCAACCCTTTGACGCTTTTGTAAGTTTGCCTTCCTGAAAAAGTAACACGTGCACGACTTTTCCCACTTTCATTCAGTGTTGTTGGCCTCTTCCACAAATTCCTAGAATCAGCCCTGTAACATTGGTTCACACTCTTGAAGAACACCTCTTGTCATCTCTGCAACGGTTTACTTCCTGAAAAGCAACCAAAAAGCACAAAAAGCAACCTTTTCTCGCTTTTCTGCTTTCCAAACTAGTCCAAAATCAACTCATGTCATTGCATGACATAGATCCACAACAAGAGACCCCTGTTCTTCAATTTTTGGCTCTGGTCAGCCCTCGGTCAACCCTGGTCAACGCTGGTCAAACCTGGTCAAACAGCCCTGCTTTTGCATGTTTCCATGCCCTAAGGTGTCCCAAACTTCATGCATGTCCTTTTCCAAACTGTGGAAACCTTCCTCATTCGCAAATCCAATTTTTGACCACATTCCAACGCTTGCTTTTTATCCCAAAAGCACCTGCTTTTTGACTGCGTGTTCCAACCTTGCTTTTTGATGTTCTGATGATCAGATCTGTTGTAAACTTCTTGCATGTAAGCACCCCATCCTGGGAAATCCTTTCACGCACACAGATCCTCTTTCTGACCATGCTCTATCTTTGCTTTTTTAGAAAAAAGCAGTTTTGCTTTTCTGCCTTTGATCTTGCCTGAACTCCATGTCCAAGCATTAGTCCTGCTCATCTTCTAAGAGTCATTTGAAAGACTCTCCCTTAGAAGATTATCCATGTCTCGCTCTCATCTTTACATATCTTGTCCCTTGCTCCATCACATCCTCTCGGTTGTTCCACCGGCTATTGTCTTCACTCTCATGTACACACTCATGTGTAAGGTTCTTGTGAGCGCGAGTCCTTTTTCGCTCCAACTCACCTCTTCTACGTGAGAGCTTTTCCACATAGACAACCACAAGCTGTCCTCTTGGAAAGTTGATGATGTGCACTTCTCTTTGCAACAGTTATTCTACTTCTTTCTGTCTCTTTGAACCATCTGCCACTCAGGCAAACCCAAGCCCATCTGCCATCGAAGACTGATGGTATCCCGTCTTGTTTTCTCTTTGGCTTGAAGACAACCACACGCTCGTCGCCCTCTTCAGGAAGTGGACGATATCCCATCCTGGCTCTTGTAGGCAACCTCGAGCCCACCTGCTCAGAAGTAGATCGTATCCCGGCAATGGAACCTTGAAACCCAGCTACATGGACACTCATTTATCCCATGGGATACGATGTGCTATTGGCCAGATACGTACATCTTCACATCACCTTGAGATTAAGACAGGCAGATTCAGAGGAGTGCCAGCTGAAGCACGGATATGTCAGTTATGTCATACGGAGCTCGAAACAGAGTTACATTATATATGTCACTGCCCAGTATATTATGAGATACGAGGCCGTTTTCACTGTTTATTCAGAGAGGGCTTTGGGCCACTGTCTAGAGTCATATGATACAAGGATCAGAGATGCCTTGGTCTGTATTTATTAGAGCTACGTAGATACAGAGAGGGTCTATTAAGAAGAACAGTTGGGAACAGACAATCCCAAAGGCAGATCACATACTTCTTTAGACCAGCTACTGAGCGTGTAGACGAGCATCTGGACGAGCAGCCACCACAACAGGCCTCAGACTTCACTCGTACCAAAGGTATACTCACAGATCGGGCGCTTGACCTTGGGAGATGCACACGCCCACGACTACGAGGGTTATCATGCCATCGAAAGAAACTGCAACAGAGGATTAGGAGCACTCTTCCACGACATCGGAGACGCCCAGTCAGAGTACTTACCATGGAGGACATCGAGGAGATTCGCCAACAGCCAATGCTGGACATCCTCGAACATTGACCTCAGTCTCTTGCATTTAGGCTCTTTAATTTCTTTATAGTTTATCTCGGACATTATTATTAGATTTCACTGGGATGTAACTCTTTTGGTCTCATAGGTCATTTTGGCCTTTTGAAGACGTTTAATATAACATTTCATTTCTCTCTTCACGGAAAAGAGGTGGGCTGATTCCCATTTCATTACTGTCAAAAAGTGACATAATCAACTAAAAAGCCCAATACAAGTTACACCTGGGATTAAAAAAACTCGTAAATTTTACATGGCAAGGGGGAATATCCCAATCAACACGATAAGGCTACTACAAAAGTTAAAGGTATAAAAGAGGCAACAAGTGGTGAGGGGAAACTCCATAGAGGCTCCAAAACCAGAAGGTGCAGGGCCTCCAACCACCTTCCAATCTAGTAAGCAACTTCAACTCTGCCTTGTGTTGAACTTCAAAAAAAACTCCAACAACTACATCTGATAACTTCAAATCTGGAGATCCAAATCTTTCAAAAAGGTCTCTAAATCCTTTGACAACCGCACCACCCATAAGAACCTCCAGTAACTAGAGCCAACAAGAATTCTGCAATGCTTGCTGTGGAATCACCTTCACAGCAACATCAAATCGAGTGTGCTACAGATCTGACATGTGAGCACCTTCACTAAACCGGAGAAGGAATTGAAATATAGCTTGAAGAACCTCCAATCCTCCTTGCAGAAACCTTGTCCTCTCTAGCCAAACCAGAGGCTCCCAAGCCGTGGAGTAATGGAGGAAGTGAAACCGACCTTCACCAAAATTGGAAGGGCGGTAACCTAGCTTTCACCGGTAATAATCTTTCCAACATCACATGCCAGAATACTTCAGTCTCCAATGCAAAACTTGAAAACACCAACACTTGAACTTCAAAGAGAGAGAGAGAGAGAGTAGGGTTTAGAGATGGGAGCCACGCTCCTGCACATGAGACGATTGGCCCCAAACTTGGCGCCCCCGCAGGTATTTCTTTACTTCATCTTGCAAACAAGTACAACTTGCCCCTCTTCTGAGCCATACAAGAGTTTGCCCTTCCACGCACATCGTCGCGTGGCAATCCAATCTTGAAGCTTGGCTTCACACAAGGAGACTTCAACCTCCAAGTCCAATCTGTCACAAACACATGAGCGTGTGTTCTTGCTTCACATCCCTGGCTCTTCTTGCACAAGGATCCATGGTTGCACTTGTAATTCCAAGTACAAGTTCTTCTTTACACCAAGAAGGTGTCCTTCACTCTTCACGCGATGGTTCTTGAACACCACCACCCGAAGAGCGTCACACTTGTGCGTCCAAACTTGCACACAAGTTCTCTTGATGTTCCCTTCTAATGCGCCAGGGCTTCTTTTTATACAACTTCACAAAAACGCTTTTAAAAATAAAGCGCTTTTATTTTTAGCACAAAAAAGCAACTTTTGGCAAAAATCAAGATTCTAAAAATCTCCCAAACGGCTTTGAATTTGACCATGCCGTAAGAGGCAAACTTGCTCCTCTCGATGAACTCTTCGCAATGTCGCGAACAAATCCTCAATCCGACAAACTTGGAAAATTAGGGTTTTGGACTGACAACCCTAATTTTCAGATCTGCTGCAGTTAGGGTTTTGCCAACACACATCTTCATGTTTTGTTGCTCCTGCAAAACAAAGACTAGCATACAAAGCATAAAACCCTAAAAACGATAAACCCTAATTTTCAGCTGGAACCCTAATTTCAGCAAACCCTAATTTCTGTCCAAACCCTAATTTTCAGATTTGTACCTTCTCCTTCTTCATATGCCTAAGCACATGTGGAATTAGGGTTTAGAGTGTTCTCTTGCATCCATTTAGGGTTAGGGTTTCATGACGCATACATACATGCACTCATATGTACACATACATACACATATGCATGCACAAATACTCTGGCTTGTAATAGGAAGAGACCTAAATGAAGCTGGGTACACTTCCACACCTTCCGGGAGAGCCAAACCACAATCTGCATACATGGTCTTTGACCTTCCAAGAGGAATGAAGAAAATTTCCGCAATCCACAATCCCAAGTAGATCGACAATCAATTCTGATGGGAAAGAGAGGAGGTTAACGAGAACAATGCACATTTAACCATGCACTAGCCATGGGCACACTTCCACAGCAACAAGGGTGCCAACCCGCAAATCTGCATACATGGGCTTTGGCAACCAATACCCCAAAAAGATGTGCTGAAAACTCCATGGGGGGGAGAGAGAAAAAGAGAGAGGCTCCCAGACCCTAGGCGACGGCGCCTGACAATGCCAAGGGACAAAGCATAAGTGTGGAGGCAGAGTCGTGGCGGGCAGGTAAGCCAAGTGGAAGCAGGGCCATGGCGGGCAGGCAGGTGATGGCAGGAAAGCAAGGGGGTGGCAGGGTATGGCAAGGGGTGGTGGGGCAGAGCGACATGGCTTGTCAAACATTCCCTCCCTCTACAATGGGAGGGTCTGTAGATGACAAAATCAGCCAGCTTGATCATATCCTTAGGGATCTTATCAAGGACCAGAAGAAGACATTGGACAGCACCATCACCGCCATCAAGAAGGACTTATTGACGCGCATGGGGAAGCTGGAGGCCGAAGCGGAAATATGGAAGGAAGAGAAGCTTACCATGCAAGAGAAGTGGGAGAAGGAAAAGCTCGCCATGCAAGAGGAAATCAACCTTTTGAAGGGCGAAGTGGCATACTTACGCGATCATCCACGGGAGGAAGGAGAGACTCTTGAGGTGGACAAAGAGGCGATCAAAGAAGAGATCACCAAAACCCTCACCCACACAATCGAGGGGAAAATGGAGGCGGCCCGCGAAGGATGGGTAGAAGTGATGAAGAAGAACATCAAAAAGGAGGTGCAAGAAGATGTACGCGACGGATCCGGCGCCTCAACATCCGAGTCACAGGGATACCAGAGAGCACTACCTCCACGCCCGAGATTGACGGGCGGAACCTATGTACCAAGCTAGGCCTAAAGGAGGATGAGCCGCTCCCATTCACTAGAGTATGGAGGACAACCCCAAAGGACTCCACCAAAGGCAAGGCCTTAGTGCTACAGCTCCCGGACGAGGAGAGTAGGATGAGCTTTATGAGAAGACGGGCTATCTTGAGGAGCTTGCAAGGGACCCCATCTACTTCAATGATGACCTCACATGAATGCAACTGGAGCACAGAAGATTATGCATGCCGAAAATCAAGGCGGCATGCAAAGAAGGGAAGAAGGCACATTATAGGGATGGTCACATCTACATTGATGGGAAGAGGGTCGAATAGCGCCATCTGGCCTATGAGACACTGAGGAAACAACATGAAGACAAAGAGATACACATAGCAATCTGGAACTGTAATGGAGTCCTATGGACACATCCAGGGAGACTTGAGGAGGTTATGGAGGGTTGGGATATCATCTTGATGACAGAGACACATGAGAGCCCGGAGAGGGGCTTACCACGGGTTGAGGGTTATCAGTGGGAGTCAGCTCACCGACAGGGGATAAGACAGGCCACCTCCCGAGCTTCAGGAGGTATTGCAGTGCTTTTCAGGCATGGGTTACATGAGCATGTTCGAGTCGTAGCACGAGACTCGGAGGCGAGATACATGTGGATTAGCTTACGCCTCTCGGAGACCAGATGGATTTATATCGCCCTTTGCTACTTTCCTCCGAAGGGGTCGCGGTTTGCCACCACCGAGGAGCCGGGTGGAGGAGAAGCTAGTGAGTCTCCATACTCTCTCTTATCTAAGGAGATCTTACACTATTCGACACTGGGAGTAGTCTTCTTGATGGGGGACTTCAATGCACGGACTCAGAGCAGACAGTGCGAGATCTATGACTTTGAGGATCCCTTGAGACTAGAGCCGCTAGGTACAGAGGATACAGGGACCACTCGGATCTCCGCTCATGGAGGAGCTGACAGCACTGGATATGGGCAACATTTGCTGGAGCTTGGGGCCCGACACCATCTCGTTATTTATAACGGGATGACTCAGTGGCCAGATTCAGGTGGGTTGACTTGCTTTCCAGTGGGAGGCGGCAGTAGTACAGTGGACTATGTGATGGGATCCCGGGAGGCAGCAGATATGGTGTCTCACTTCACCGTACCACCATGTCCCATTGGGGCGGATCATACATACCTATCCCTCACTTTCAGGAGCTTATTGGAGACCCACCCACCCATATACAGCCACCACGCACTATTTTTCACTTCACTCAGGACCTAGCCGAGGTGTACGACTATCATGTTCATGATCAGCTATTTGCCTTAGATCCATCGGCACCCATGGCCATGCTCACCTCCCAGCTCTCACATGTACTGCACTCCGCAGCCGCGAGGAGTTTCCCATACTACATACAGACAGGACGGCCACCTACATCTGGGAGCATGCCCCAGAACCGATGGTATGATGATAAGTGCAGAAACCTTTACCGCAGTCTCCGAGTGCAGAGGGCTCGCGGCGGGGAGATCACCCAGAGGCAGCCAGGCAGGCAGGAGGATGCATACTCTCACCCGCCGTAAGCGGCGAGCTTATGAGGAGGCTCAGTACTGGGACACATATCACATGCTCATGAGCAGAGATACTGCTGCTGCTTGGAGGAGACTCAGAGAGCCCCGTCCTTCCACACCTATTGCCGATCCTCAGACCTGGCAGACATATGCAGAGAGACTTTATGATGTGCCTGCACAGCCCCCTATACCACAGCCCACAGAGCCATGCTCCACAGTCTCCACCTTCTTCACCCCACCTATGGTTAGGAGGGCCATGTGCCGACTCCAACATGGACGGGCAACAGATCATACAGGATTACAGGGAGAGCATCTCATCTATGCTATTGATACATTGGCACCATTTCTTGCTCATCTCTTCAACAGAGCTCTGTCAGAGGGGTTTCCGACTGAGTGGACGATGCACACTATTGTGCCGATCCATAAAGCGGGAGATGTACTAGACCCCGGGAACTACAGGACCATCATGATTGGCCATATATTGGCCAAACTATACGGGGCAGTTTTGGAGGCAGAGTTGAGCACTCATGCAGAGGTTGGGGGATTGAGAGCAGCAGGCCAGGCAAGCTTCCGTCGAGCCTTCTCAACCATCGACCACATTTTTACATTGAGGTGCCTGATTGATCGGGCCAAGGCACGGAGGCCATGGCTCTATTGTTGCTTTGTGGATTTCCGCAAGGCATTTGATACTGTGCCCAGAGAGCGCCTCTTTCGGCGACTACAGACACTAGGCATACCTTCAGACATGATGTGGGGCATATACAGGCTATATGAGCAGGTCTTTGGGAGAGTCCGATGCCCAGGAGGCTTGTCCGACACAGTTGCTAGCACCATTGGTGTGAAGCAGGGGTGCCCGCTCTCCCCCACGCTCTTTGGGCTTATTGATGAGGTGGTCGATTACATCACACAGGGAGGAGGCTCTGGGGTTGAGCTATCAGGTATTGCTGTCCATGTTATGCTTTATGCTGATGACATCGTCTTGGTATCCGACATGATGCAGGTTGGGCTTCAAAGACACCTTGTGGCTCTTGATGACTTCTGCGCACAGGAGGGGCTCAGAGTGAACCTTGGGAAAACCAAGGTTATGATCTTCCACACTTCACCCGCAGTCAGGAGCCACACTACTCTCACATTAGCAGGAGGGCGGGTCGAGGTGGTGAGCTCTTATGTTTACCTTGGCATCACATTTACTAGCTCAACTAGACGCTTCTCCATGGCTCAGGCAGTCCGAGACAGAGTGACCCGGGGGTATGCAGCTCTTGCTGGCCTTGAGCGTCAGTGTTATCAGGCACATTTTCAGGAACCCCGCACGAAGGGGTGGCTCTTTGATACATTAGTGACACCAGCCTTGATGTATGCAGCAGCGGTTTGGGCACCATGGCTGGCGGTTTGCTTCAAATACATGCTGACAAGACGTAACTCCGATTTCTCAAAGAAATTCCCGTAAGTGAAAGCAACTTCAAATGGTCTGACAAAAGCTAAAGCTTTTGTGGGCTCCATCTTGATGTATAGGATTCAAACTTGATATCCTTATCACCGGCCTTGAAGGTTTTAGGCTTTTTATGCCTCCTTCGTGTATGAAAATGCTTATTTTTTAATATAATATGAGATTCAAAGCTAACAGAGAGAGATGGAAAGTGTCTAGTATGGACTATTTTTGAATATAATATGAGATTCAAAGCTGAGAGAGAGAGATGGAAAGTGTCCAGTATGGATTATAGAGATTGAATAATTAGGTGAATAATTAGTATGAGAAGTAAACTGACCTGATGTATGCCTTCAAGAAGATGAAGGTCTTGTATCTTTCTTCTCATGATGAGAAGTATGCTTCCTGCGGTTAGGTGGGTATGAAGCCTGTCGTCTAGATCTTCGAGCACTAGGCTCTTTGGTATTCTGAACTCTCGCTCAGGTGTGGGTTCTTTATCTCCAACTTGAGGCTCCTCTTGTCCTCGCTCTTCGCGTTTCTGAGTCAATTCTGCAATTGCTTTCTGAATCTCCATCTAAGCAATATACTTTGGAATTCAGCAAAATTGACTTGCATCTCTTTAAGAGAGAGAGGGTTAGTAGTCCCATGTCTGCTGTCGCTTGAAAGGAAAGTCCTCCCTTCCGCAAAAGTGAGGAAATCTTGCTCTGATACCACTGTCACAGTGTCAAATGATGTGACTGTGTGCAGAAAAGAGGTGTGCAGCAAGCAGTAAAAGAGCAGCAGGAGCATAGGCGAGAGAGAGAGAGAGAGCAACTGAAAGTTGTGGGTACAAAAGTATGTACCTCTTTTAGGGTTTTTGATTAATATATGAAGTAACCTGTGTTCACACTATTGTCCAAACACACATGTATAAAAGGCACGTAGCCCTTTATTTCCAACAACCTCCCACCTAAAGGCAACGTGTCTTTATGGTGGAGAGAAAGAATCAGCTATAAGTACAATATGTACAAGCTGAAAACAATGTATCATCCAAACCCCATCATCTGTCGACAATGAGCAAACCGATCTGCTGGTAAACTCTTCGTAAGAAGATCTGCGGAATTATCATCCGTGGGTACCTTGACAAGCCCATGTGTTTGTTGTCAAGTACATCTCGAATGAAAAGATACTTCACCTCTATGTGCTTTGTTTTTGAATGGAAAACCAGATTCCTTGCCAACATGATAGCACTCTAACTATCACATTGCAATATAGGAGTCTCTGTAATGCCAAGCACTCCCACCAAGCGTGACAAGTTACAACCATAAGGCCTCTTTGCATGCTTCGGTGGCAGCTACATATTCAGCTTCAGTAGTGCTCAAGGCAACACACTTTTGAAGCCTAGACATCCAAGACACTGCACCCGCAAAGGTGAACACATATCCTGAAGTAGATTTCCTGCAATCAGAATGACCAGCATAGTTTGCATCCGTGTAGCCAACAATGAAAGCTTCATGCTTTCCAAAACAAATGCACAATTCTCTTGTGCCTTTAAGGTATCTCATAATACCTTTCACTACATCCCAATGCTTTTTGCCAGGATTTGCCATATAACTGCTAACAACTCCCACTGCAAATGCAATGTCAGGACGTGTAGCAATCATGGCATACATTAAGCATCCTACTGCTGAGGCATAGGGAATCTTGGCCATTTCAGCCCGTTCATTATTAGATTTAGGACTGTCCTCTGCACTAAGTTTCACATATGAAGGCAATGGAGTACTTATTGGTTTCGCCCCCTCCATATTGAAACATTGCAACACTTTGGACACATACTCCTGCTGCGACAAATAAAGAAGCCTTATCGATCTGTCCCGCAGTATATGCATACCAAGAATGCGATTAGCATCACCAAGATCCGTCATGTCAAAACTTTTATGCAGGTTTTGCTTCAATGTATTCAGTTCATGAGCATTTCTGTCACCAATTGGCCGACCATTTGGTCCATCTCCAGTTTTTGTGTCTCGTTCACTTAAGGCCAGGCCGGTGTCTCATGTGAAGAGGCCAATATTCTTGCTTGACATGGACGGGAGCCAGACTAGTGCCACCCGTGTGACCTGGACTGTGTTCTATCCATGGGATTGTCACGCCAAGGAAGGGCCAGTATTCGTGCCGTGTCTTGCTTATGGGACCGTCACTCCATAGGGAGGCTCGTGCCTGGAACTGTGTCTTACCTATGGGACTGTCACTTCATAGGAAGACCAAGATTTATGTTTCACGTCATGCCATTTTTGTGCCCGACAGATATTTTGTACTTGTTCCATGAACGGGAGATATGTCCATGATACTATTTGCACATGCACTCATGTTCTGCATGTTTGAAATTGTTTTCGCATGACTTGTATTTTTGTGTTTGCCTGTTTGACGTGTTACTTACTGAGCGAGGACGCCTGCTAGTGAGTTGTGAAGTTTGCTCTGTCTTCTGACGAGTTTTGATGCATGTGAACAGGTGGTAAGTATATTGTACATGTTGGTTTAATACTTTGATCTCTAACCTTTCATTTTATAAGGTTATATGTCCACACTCACTTAAAAGTGGGCACCCACTTAGGGGCCAAGGTGGGGAGCCTCACTTATCTTGTGTGTGTGGGGGGGTGGGTGCATGGTCACCTACCCACACCACCAAAGAGCTGACCGCCCACATGCAAACGTGGGGAGCCAGCCAGCTCTAGTCGTGCAACTCCCCCTCCAAACTTTATCTTAAAAAAACCACCACCTCCATCGTGGATATGCTGGCATTCATCTGTTCGCTCTTTTCAGGCTGCGCCTACTATTTTCCCTCAGCTAATGGCGGCGCCACTGTTCTGCAGGCTGACGGCTGCCTGTGCGATTCATTCTTAGCAGCTATGTGAAAATCTTCTTAGGGCTGTTTCTCTGCTCTACTAGCAACCATACAGGCTGTGCCTCACTACTGCAGGCAGCCCCTCTACTTTCAGCCACCAGACGGCTGTGGCTGTGCGCCTCCAGACAGGCAGCCCAACAGGCTGCGCTGCCTGCCCACAGCAAGTGGTTGTGCACCTATTTTCCAGCCAACAGAGCTCTGCCCTCAGGCGGCTATACTACAGCTTGTTGCGCAGCCTACCACAGCAGCCGGCTGTAAGTCCATCACCAGCCCGCTGTGTGTGTGTGTTCTTCTCCAACACGCTGTGCTCTGCAGCCAGCCACCACCAGCAGGCTACTACATCGCCTTCATCTCCTCTTTGCAGCCAGGGTGTTCATCTGCAGCCAGGCGACTATAAATTGGTTGCTCTTCCACGCCTCTTTAGGCTGAGCCACCTTCTCCTATACATCTGGTGGCTGTGTTCCTACAGCGAGGCGTTACCTCTCCTAAGGCAGCTGCTCCATCTCCTTTTTACAAGAGGTTGCACTTCCTTTCCATAGGCGGCGTCTTCCTTCTTCAAGTGGCTACATCTGGTGTCCCACTCAAGTAGCCACAGATACCTCGGGTATTGGACTTCCATCTTCAAGTAAGTGAATTTTCAGATTTAAGTAAAGTATTTTGTGATAAATCTGATAAGGGACTCTCTCCACGGCAACACCCGTTCGGTGCCGGGTAGTCCAAGCTCTCGGAGAACCACGGTCCAAAGGTGCTGAGATCGGGAGAGCCAAGCATTAGTACGAGAGCGCCTGTTTGTGCGTGGTCTTGGAACACCAGTGGGGCACTCTCTGCGGAGTCCAGTGAAAGCACAGGACCGTAGAGACTGGACCATGCAAGTGGTCGTTCTACTTCGAACGTCGACTTCGAGCCTTTTGTTTGGTACTGTATTCATTTGTACATGGACATCATCTGGTTCTTGGAACCCATGGAGCATTGTATTTGTTAAATACTCCCAATAAATATATCATATATTGAGGGGGGGGTCGGCCCGTTCCGGCCCTAGTGCTGGTATCCATCTATCTCATTTCATTTCATTTCAATTTCAAGTTGTTATTAAGTTGTCCATTTCAAATTGTGATATTAAGTTGTGCTATTACGCGTGTGGGTGTCCAACGGAGTCTATTCCCACTTGACGGGATCGGTTTCATTGGTATCAGAGCACGGTTGTTTCCCTCTTCCTAGTGGGGAAACGAACCTGTGTATTGGACACTCCGCTTCTAGCACACTTAATACAATGGACAGCCAAGGCAACCCTTTGGAAGTGCCTAATTCGAGGGGTCCATCTAGTGCCTCTCGTGGTTCTGATGCTCTGCGAGGAAGGCACAAGCCCCTTGAAAGGGTTAATGATAGTGAATCAAAGGGTCAACTGTCTCGAGGAAAGATAGTCATGCTTGAACAAGAGCCTGATGCAATGAGGGCTGAAATGGAACATATGAGAAAACTTTTGCAGGCACAAGAGCAAGAGTTAAAATTTTAACATGCAGTTCCTGATGTGCAAGGAAATACAAGTCATGATGCAAAAGAGCGTATGGTATGCAAGGCTTGGGGTCAAATCAAGGATCAGCCCGCCTTATTCATGTTTGATGACTGTGCAACCGATAACTTCATCTCTATGCAAACGACAGCTGCATTGGGTATTGAGGTTGAGAACATGGGACCTCAGATTGAAGCCGAAGCTGCATTTATTGGTAAAGAGGTGCAGGTTGCCCCATTGATAGGGAAGTTGCGCATCCATATCCAGGGCTACCTTGATAATGAACATTTCCTAGTTGCTCCACTAAATGGATGTGATGTATTGTTGGGCAAGCCATGGCATCATAGGCTGAAGCCCCGCAAAGAGTACAAGACCAATATGATTTCTTTTATGCATAAAGGCCGCATGCATTTTATTGATGCTGGCAAAGAAGGGGATTCCATCCCACTTGTATCACACATCCAAATTAATAAAGCAATGAAAAAGAGTCTTTCTGCGTACTTGGTTTTTGTTCGTAATAGCATTGTGCCAAATCATCAAAATGTGGATGCTATGACTAATGATAGGCTGAATTTTCTTTATGCATTCAATGAATGTTTTGCTGATACTTTGCCAGGTGAATTACCTCCCCAAAGGCCCGAAGATCATCGCAGAGATCTTGTGCCAGGTAGTTCTCCACCTAACAAACCCGCATACCGAGTGAGTGCCGCACAACAAGAAGAGATCATGAAACAGGTTTGGTTCAGCCCAGTTCCTCACCTTACTACTCTCATGTGCTTCTTGTTCAAAAGAAGGACGGATCATTCCGCATGTGTGTGGACTATAGAGCTTTAAACAAGCTTACCATCAAGAACAGATTCCCAATTCCGCGAATTGATGATATTTTGGATAAGCTTGATGGTTCGGCTTGTTTCAGCCGACTTGATTTGAAGAGTGGTTATGCCTTTTGGTCTCACCAATGCTCCTGCTACGTTTAATCGTATGATGGATAGGATATTCCCACCCCATCGCAAATTCACAGGAGTATTCTTTAATGATATCTTGGTTTTCTCCAAGAATGAGCAGGAACACAGAACTCATTTGGTCACAGTGTTCGAAGAGTTGCGGAAGCATAAACTTTTCATTAATGCCAAGAAAAGTGAGTTTTTCCTTTCAGAGATTCATTACCTGGGTCATATTGTATCCAAAGATGGAGTAACGATGGATCCTGCAAAGATAGAGACCATTCGGAATTGGCCCGAATTGCAAAACGTACATCAAGTACGTAGTTTTCTGGGATTATGTTCATATTATAGGCGTTTCATACGGCATTTTGCTATGATTGCCACCCCTCTACATGATCTCACCAAGAAGAAAACCACTTTCAAATGGACTTCAAAAGAACAGGATGCTTTCTTGCAGCTCAAGCATGCTATCATATGTGGTCCAGTATTGATTGTTCCTGACTTGCACAAGTCATTCGTAGTTGAATGTGATGCTTGTGGTGATTGCATAGGAGCTGTCCTAAATCAAGAAGGGCATGCAGTTGCATACGAGAGCCGTCGTTTGCATGATGCTGAGCTTCATATGGATATCTATGAGAAAGAGCTTTTGGCTGTAATTCACACCTTAAAGATATGGAAACATTATCTTCTTAGGGCTGAATTTAGTAGTCAAGACAGATCATCAAAGCTTGAGATATTTTCTATCTCAAACAAAGCTTTCAGAGAAGCAGATGAGAATGGCAAACTTTCTTTCCATGTTTCATTTTCAAATTGTGCATACTCCAAGAAAGAAAAATGTGGTGGCCGATGCATTATCCAAGAGGCCTTATGTAGCTGCAGTCTCAGTGGCCTCTCATGGCGACTTATTTGCTATGCACGATTTGTATCATTTGGATGCGCCATATATGGACAGATTTGATGGCTGGTCATTCACATGCCTCTTTTTTTTTTTTTCCGGAAAAAAGATCCTTCTATTAGTTAATGAGAAAACGCCATAAGGCTACAAAGCTCACCTCGCAAGGAGGGATAAAAACACAGTGAACTCTTGAGCTCCACCCCCGTGGCTGGCCGCTCTCTGGGGGGGGCTACCTAATAGTACATGTGGGAGGTGAGAAAAGCCAAACTGGAGGCCTATAGTGCCAAGTGACATCCTCGCCCCTCGCGGTGAGGAAAGGGCCGGGCTGCCAAGTGCGGAGGAAAGCCTTGCGGCGCCCTCTCATGCGATCCGAGTCGCCCTGTAGTTTCCCCCAGTGTCCTCTCAAGGTGTGAATGATGTCCACCCAGAGGGCCTGTATGACCTCCGCCGGTGGAGTCGCCTGGCGGTCAATGGCCTCCCTGCATCGGGCTCTCCAAATGTGCCAAGCCGTCATGCTGCTGATCATCTCCCATCTGTGCCCGACCCCCTTCTGAGGTGCTGCCGAAGAGAAGTCTGGCGTCGGAACCACCGCCATCGCCCTGTCAGAGACCTGGATGGTCGCACTGCCAGGGACGTCCTCATATCCAAGGGCCGGGCCGCTGTCCGTGGCCCAAGCCACCGCACCCCACGTCACCAGCATCTCACCTGGTGAGCCTGCAAAAACCATCCTGAGAGCGCGCTGCCAAACCTGCAGTGCCTGTGGGCAATCCCATAAGCAGTGCCGCTGCGACTCCTGTGCATGGCCGCACCGAGGGCAGGACGCTGGGTGACTCCCGAAAGCTAGCCAAGCCCCCACAGCCAGTCCTCTATGCGCTGTGAGCCAGAGAAACAGCGTCACCTTCCGGGGCCGGAAGCTGGCCCAAAGGCGCTGCCAAAAGTCCCTAAGAAAGGCAGGGGAGAGCCCCTGTCTCGCCGCCAATGCTCGGCCGCCGCCGGGGTGCTCGCTATCCTGTGTCTCTGAATCCGCCGCCCCAGCCTCGCTGTGTACTGAAAAAAGGGGATGCCTGGGCTGGTAGGGGCCAAGTAGGGATCTCGCCAAAACCACTCACCTGGATCCCACTGAAGGCGGATAAGAGGCCTGCTGTCCCAAGCCCAGAATCTCCAAGAACAGTCCTCCCCTATCGAGGCCGGTGAGGGGTCTACATACCACTGTCTCTGATGAAAGCCGACCACCCGCACCCTCTGAAGAATACATCCCTGGAGCCCATCCAAATCTAGTCGTGTCCTCTGAAGCTAGCCACCCTCTCCCACCTCGAAAGTGAGTGGGGCGACTCTCTCCGCTGTGCCGCAGACCGCTAGAAGGATCTCATGCCGAGTAAAGACACCCATCCACTGTGGAGGTGGAGGGTCCTGTACTGGGGTCCGCTACTCCCGGGGGATGGCCGCCTCAATGTCCTATCTCATCAACTCTTTGCCCCTCATCCCACTGAGTCTCCTCTCCTGAGCCTCGAGAGGCAACTGCTGAAAACCTATCCAGTCGTCTAGGGACTGGGCTGGGCCAGAGCTCAGCGGGCCCCACGACACATGAGACCGCGATCCAACCATATGGCCACTGGCAAGACGAATCAAGGGGTTCCAGATCAAAGGCTGCCTCAGGCGCTCCTCATCGGTGCCCGGGGGAGTCTGGAAGAGTGACGGCCTCAGATGCGCCCAGGCCCTCAGAAGGCTAGCTGCAAAACGCTCCTCGAAGCCAAGGCCCACTCCTCTGGATCGCTGCTCTGAAAAGATCCACCTGATGCTGGGGGTCCAGGGGCCGCTAAGAGAAGGGGTGCGGCTGAGCATCCTGGAAACAAGAAACTCCTTCCACGGCTCAGCGCCTGGCAGGAGGCCACGAACTACCAACTTGCCAAGCAATGCTCGGCTTTGGCAAATAGGATCAACGATGCCCAGGCCGCCTCTCTCCCTCGGCTGAGTGATCACCGCCCATGCCACCTTGGCCCTGGCAGGCCGCCCGTCGCCACCGGACCAAAGAAAGTTCCTGATGAGCCTCTGCACCTGGCCAATGCACGCCCGTGAGAAGGCCCAGCAAGAAGTGATGTACCACATAGTAGCAAGCAGAACTTGGTTGGCCACAACTACTCGGCCAGATAGCGATAAACGAGCGGTACTCCAATACAGAAGCTTCTTCCGAATGCTCAGAAGAAGGGGGGCTATCTGCTGCTCCGGAGATATGTCAATGCCCACATAGCATCCCAAATAACGCACTGTAGTGCCGGGGGGCAGCCACTGAAAACCGTCAACTGGCCTCCAAGTCGCGGGGAGCATAAAGCTGACCCACAACCCACACGACTTGTGCCAGTTGATCAAAGCGCCCGAAGCTCTGCAAAACCTGTCCATGGCTAAGGCGAAGCGGCGGAGGTTCTCCTCACCTCCCTGAAGATAGACAGCTGTGTCATCCGCAAACTCCGAATTCACATGCCTCTTATGCTATCAACGAGGGTTATCTTATGAAGGATAATTGCCTATGTGTGGTGAAGGATTTGAATCCAAAGGTTATGGACGAATGTCACGCTCCACCTTATGCTGGTCATAGAGGTATTGTCACCAACCTAGACATTTCCCAGTCTGAAAGGGGTCTGGTGGACTCCAAGATGTTTAAATATTTGGAAAGTACAAGCTTTGGGAATGGGGGATTATCCTAGAATACAAAGGACCACACTCCTAAAATTTAGGAGAGTTGCTATTTTTGGCCTGACTCCGATGGAAATTCTGTTCGCGTCATTATATCTGGAATTGAGGAGATACCAAGAGTTGGCAAAGTGCCTATGACAGAATGTCTACCAGTTGGGATATTCTTAGAGGTAAAGATTATGGAAGGACCCATCTCTTAGATTGGAACATGTGGCAAGAAAGTGGACCAAAGTGAGACAAGTGGCCTCACACTTGTCACTTCAGCTATTGTGTGGCTCTCCACTTGTCATTGTAGCCTTCTCTTGCCATTTTAGCTCATGGGAGGCCCAAATCTATAAATTGGAGCCCTCTCTCTTCATTAATGGAGGCTCTCTTGCTGCACACTAGCCTCTACCACCGTTACAGGCTGCCCTAATGATGGCTACTCTCTTTCTCTCTCTCTTGAAGGCTGCCCATGAAGAATACCGGCTGTTGGGGACTGTTTTGGAGGCTTCCATCACAAAGAAATACTGAAGGCAAGGGTATTTAATCATTTATTATGATTTCTAGCCATTGTACTTGTTGCACCACATTTGTACTTGTTGTACCTGCTGTATCAGCCATCGTACCGATTGTACCAGCCACTGTACTTGTTGTACTAGTCATTGTACCTGTTGTACCAACATTTGTACTTGCTATACCTACTGTACCAGCCACCGTACCAGTTATACCAGCCACTGTACTTGCTGTACTAGCCATTGTACCTGCTGTACCGACTGAATGGAGAGTTATACTTACTGTACCAGCTCTATTGCATGAAGACAAGTGGTTTTTGGGAAAGAATCAGTACCCACACGAAGGTATATGGATTATATTGTTGGCTCGGCATTTCTACAGCCTATGTTCCAGCTTGGTAGCCTTGTGTTGGGCTGTGTTATGGCATTTGTATAGGGATAATCGGGCATCTCCCGTGGGGAGAGTAAGGCCCTCAAAGCTTGTACATGATATTATTCTCCTTGGGTAATAAAATACTCCAAGGGGGGGGTCGGCCCATTCCGACCTCTATGCGGTGTCACACGTGCAAGCTCCATTTTCAGCATTTGTGGATGTTTTGTCCAGCTTTATGTTTTATGCAAAGTGATGATGGATATGTGTTAAGGCTATGGCCATGTTTAAATGTTTTAATATACATTGATGGTATCAACAAGTGTGTCCCATCGATTGGGCGAGACGAGACAGTCTCAAAAATCCAATATAACTGAAGAATCCATGTCCCAAAGAAATGGGCGAGACTAAATAAGTCTCCATAATACCGATATCAAAATCATGTCCCAAGATAAATGGGCGAGACAAAAACAGTCCCATAAGTCGAGATACCATAATCATGTCCCAAGATAAATGGGCGAGACAAAACAGTCCCATAAGTCCAGATATCATAATCCATGTCCCAAGTAAATGGGCGAGACAAAACAATCCCATAAGTCCAGATATCATAATCCATGTCCCAAGTAAATAGGCGAGACAAAACAGTCCCATAAGTCTAGATATCATAATCCATGTCCGAAGTAAATGGGCGAGACAAAATAAGTCTCCTGCCAACAAAACATCGGTCCACATGACCCTTGGCATAGACATAAGTCCCGTCATGTCCACTTAACCACTTGCACTCCGAGTTGGTACTCTGACCACACACCTTGGATGAGAGGTGGGCTCAAGTAACAAGATAAAACAATCACTCGCAAGCATAGATAACCTGGTGTTCCATAAGCATTTCTGCTACACATAGTTTATAGGCATTTCGGCCACCAATAGTTTGTAGGCATTTCGGCCACCAACTCACCAAGAGAGTACGTAGGACAAGAGAACACTACACAGGGTATGTTGTGCTTGTCACTACCCTTTGAAGTGCCCATGTTCCCTTCCATCTGCTCTCTATTGTTCCACCCACACATGGTAGAAACAATCTTCAAGAGAGCACGTAGGACAAGAGAGCACTACACAAGGTCCAATGCATCCCAAATAAAGGGAGCCAAAAAGAATAATCCATCCCAGTAAAAGGGAGCCATAAACATAATCCATAAACCTGAGGATAGATCCAAATCCCTAGAAAAGAAGTCCAAGAATCCATAGACCTGTATACCATACCTCTTACCACATACTCCGTGCTAACCACACACCTTGGAGTAGAGGTGGACTTTATCCATAAAAGCATCATATCCATGAGATATCCAAAGATTTCTTCTCTATAAACTTGGACAGATTCATCCATAGAAATTGCTTGTGAAGCCCAATGTCTATATAAATCTCGTCCAAGAAAGAAATCTCCATGGATATAATCCATCCCAATAAAGGGAGCCATGAAAAGAATTCATCCCATTAAAGGGAGCCATAAACAATGTTTCCCTGAAACCATCTCAAGGCAAACAACAACACCTTTCTCCTTGCATAGCTATACAAGGGTTAGTGAACATCAAAAACACTTCATAGTAAATAGCAAAAGCACCAACTTTGCAAACTCAAAGTATACTTAGCTGTTCTTTGCCAGGTTGGTCATGAAGCCAAAAGAAATATCTCCTCTCCATATCCTTAAGATATCCCGAGATATATCTCCATATAGCTTGCCTGTAAGCTTGATAATATAATCCACAATATCCATATGGAAAGAGTGCTAAACGTGTGCACATAAAGCCAACTCCATACTTCCAAGATAAATTTTGTGAATTCATAAATCCTTAGATCAACAAGCTGTCTACTGCTCATGCTCTTGCTTCATAAGCTATGAAGCGGCTGGCCATGCTTAACAGCAATGATGGTAAGTGTGGTCCCCACTTGAGATCTTTTCTCTTCCTTATTGAAAAGATCTCTTCCTTATTGATAGAAAGAAGCCTCTGCTTCCAAGAAAGCCTATGCTCTGATACCAATGTAACTCGCAGCGGTGCCCGGGGAACTAGGGCCTTTGACACACTTGTTGATACCATCAATGTATATTAAAACATTTAAACATGGCCACAACCTTAACACATATCCATCATCACTTTGCATAAAACATAAAGCTGGACAAAACATCCACAAATGCTGAAAATGGAGCTTGCACGTGTGACACCGCATAGAGGTCGGAATGGGCCGACCCCCCCCCCCCCCCTTGGAGTATTTTATTACCCAAGGAGAATAATATCATGTACAAGTTTTGAGAGCCTTACTCTCCCCACGGGAGATGCCGGATTATCCCTATACAAATGCCATAACACAGCCCAACACAAGGCTACCAAGCCGGAACATAGGCTGTAGAAATGCCAAGCCAACAATATAATCCATATACCTCCGTGTGGGTACTGATTCTTCCCCAAAAACCACGGGTCTTCATGCAATAGAGCTGGTACAGCAAGTACAACTCTCCATTCAGTTGGTACAACAGGTACAATGGCTAGTACAGCAAGTACAGTGGTTGGTACAGCCAATACAGTGGCTGGTACAGCAAGTACAACAAGTATAAATGCTAGTACATTAGATACAATGACTAGTACAGCAGGTACAGTGGCTGGTACAACCGGTACGGTGGCTGATACAACAGGTACAACAAGTACAAATGCTGGTGCAACAAGTACAATGGCTAGAAATCATAATAAATGATTAAATACCCTTGCCTTCAGTATTTCTTTGCGATGGAAGCCTCCAAAACAGTCCCCAACAGCCGGTATTCTTCATGGGCAGCCTTCAAGAGAGAGAGAAAAAGAGTAGACATCATTAGGGCAGCCTGTAACGGTGGTAGAGGCTAGTGTGCAGCAAGAGAGCCTCCATTAATGAAGAGAGAGGGCTCCAATTTATAGATTTGGGCCTCCCATGAGCTAAAATGACAAGAGAAGGCTACAATGACAAGTGGAGAGCCACACAATAGCTGAAGTGACAAGTGTGAGGCCACTTGTCTCACTTTGATCCACTTTCTAACAAGTGTCAGGCCACTTGTCTCACTTTGGTCCACTTTCTTGCCACGTGTCCCAATCTAAGAGATGGGTCCTTCCATAATCTTTACCTCTAAAAATATCCCAACTGGTAGACATTCTGTCATAGGCACTTTGCCAACTCTTGGTATCTCCTCAATTCCAGATGTAATGACGCGAACAGAATTTCCATCGGAGTCGGGCCAAAAATAGCAACTCTCCTAAATTTTAGGAGTGTGGTCCTTTGTATTCTAGGATAATCTCCCATTCCCAAAGCTTGTACTTTCCAAATATTTAAACATCTTGGAGTCCACCAGACCCCTTTCACACTGGGAAATGTCTAGGCTGGTGACAGGTATCATGCCTACTAGAGATATTTCTTTTGGCCAAGCATGCGTAAAGATATTGAGGCTTATGTGCGTGCATGTATTACTTGCCAAAAGGTGAAATTTGACAGGCAAAAACCTCGAGGTTTGCTTCAGCCATTGCCTATTCCCTCGCAACCTTGGGAAAGTATTACTATGGATTTTATTATGGATTTGCCTAGATCCCAGCATGGAAATGATGCTATTTGGACTATTGTGGACAGGTTTAGCAAGCAAGCTCATTTCTTGCCCGTCAAGAAAACCATTAAAGCTGATCATATGGTAAAGCTTTTTCTTGCTCATATTTTCAAGCATCATGGTATGCCTAAATCCATTGTTGGGGATAGAGATCCCAGGACTACAAGCCTCTTTTGGAGGACTTTATTTGATAATATGGGTACTAAACTTGAGTTTTCATCAGCTTATCATCCCCAAACGGATGGCCAAAGTGAAGCTGCAAATACAGCCGTGTTGGATTTGTTGAAATGTTATGTGGCAGATCAAAAGACTGCATGGGAGAAGTATCTTCCACTTGTTGAGTTTGCCTACAACAATACAATCCATGCCTCCCACGGGAAAGACTCCGTTTGAGATTATCTATGGCAGAGTGGTATTGCCACCCATCCTTCGTACAAAGGATGAGATTTTTGCAGGTGATAAATATGTTCGTGACTTGGATGTAGCCTTTGGTCGAGTGCGGACAGCCATTGCAAGGTCACAAGATAAGCATAAAATGGATGCTGACAAGCATAGAAGGGACATGCAAGTCAAAGAAGGTGATTGGGTTTTGCTGAAATTTGAGAAAGCTAGGCTTCGGAAGAGGCCAGGACGAGAAGGATCATATCCTAAGCTTTCTCCTCGCTATTATGGACCCTTCAAGGTCATTCAGAAGATCAATGAAGTGTCCTACAGGCTTGCTTTGCCTAGTCACTGGAAGATTCACAATGCTTTTCATGTGAGTCTATTTCGGCATCAGTAGATTACTGGGGCACTTTTTACTTCAGTTAGTGGAGGTTTTTTCCCCAGTTTAGCTCCAGTTTAGCTTAGTTACACTTATAAACAATTTATAAGTGTTTTGGTCCACCCGGCACATTTTATGGCCGGACATGTGAACACACATCTTTTTAGGTCACTTTATTATGTGGCTATTGTACTTCACTTCTCAATCTGAATACATACAAGAGTCGTGTTCTCTCTCTCTGCTTCTCCACGCCTGTGTTTGCAGCACCTCCAAACCCTAACCCTAACAGTCCAAGGCCTTCATTTGGTATCAGAGCCTCCAGCTTCGCCTGAAGCCTACCGTACTGTCCGTACTGCACTGACCGTACAGCCTCGCCAGCAACAGCTTCGCCTGCAGCTTTCCGTACCAGGTACCAGTTCGCCGACAATACCTGTTGTTCCGTACATCTGTGCCTGCTCCATACAAGTCAGCGCCGACTGTACCTGAATACAATCGACACAGCACTAGTCAATTGTTTCAGTACTGTACTGTGGTCGCCCTGCTCCGTACAGTCCTCTGTACACACTTGTGCAGACAGCCGTACAGCTGTCAATACAGGCGACCAGCAGCCATCAGTGTTTCGTACCTGTTCTGTACCAGTCAACAGTACCTACTATTCCGTACTGTACCTGCTTGCCCAGCTCCAGTACTGCTTCCGTACAGTACCAATCGACTATACCTGCACAGTACAATCAACTGTACTTTGCATTACAACTACCACAACCTACTCAGTACATTACAACTGTGGTAAGCATTACGAGTTTTGAATATTGGGCATTTTTATTTTCTCTGTGAAAATCTACAGGCAGATACAGGCAGACTTTCTTGCAAGGAAATCTACAGGTTTTTTGCAAGGTTTTGGGTGCAGTAATTTTGGGTATTTTTTTGGGGCATTTTGGCATTGTGTAAGCCATTTTTGCTGCTCTACTCAGTCACTGGTGCATTGAGCTGCACATTCAGAGGATTGAGAGTGCAGGCATATTTGGGTGAACTGTATTCAGTGGAGTACAGTTGCTTTCAGGGTTCTTGCTATTGGGTTTTTTGATACACAGGTACAACATTGTGCATAGGCATAATGGCAAATCAACAGCAGAGTGATGTATTCACGTATTTGTCTAAGGAAGACAAATTGGACGGCACGAACTACTCCTTGTGGAGTTTTATGCTGAAAAATGTGCTTGTGGCAAAAGGCCTTTGGGATTTCGTTAGTGGTGATGAACCACGTCCAGGTCCATTGGCTCCAGAGACTCCTCCTCAAGGGGGTGCTCGTGGACGAGGACAACAGGTACAGGCTCCAGGGCAGCTATTGCCTGTTCAAAGAACAAATGCTCAGAAGACATGGGATGCCAGGGATGCACAAGCCTTGTCACTCATTGCATTGTCAGTACAGAGGTCTATTATACCTCATATTCGTTCAGCAGGCTATTCACAGAATGCATGGGTGACTTTGGAGCAGATGTATGCTGCTCGTAATGAGGCTCGGATCTCATTTTTGAAAAGAGAGCTGGAAAATCAGAAAATGCATGAAGGAGATGATATGTCTAGCCACTTAAACAAGCTGCAGGATTTGAGAGAGCAACTCATCAATGTGGATGAGATTATTCCTGAGACACAGCTTGTGTCCACCATCTTGCACTCTTTGCCAAGATCTTACTTGGCTTTTCATACCTCTTTGAACCTCAGCATGAGGAATGCTGCTGAACCCCTTAAGTATCAGGAACTTGTTGCTCTCTTGCTACAAGAAGAGCAAATGAGGAAGAATATGAATATGAACACAAGTGCTGAACAAGCATTTACTACAGGTCAAAAGGGGAAAGGAAAAACTCAGCCAAAGAGTTCAAATCAGAATTCAGGTGATGGTGGTTCATCTCAGGATACCAAGAAAGGTGATGGACAGCCCAAGAAGAAGGGCAAATGTCTTTACTGTAAGAAGCCAGGTCACTACATCACAGAGTGTAGAAAGAGGATTGCCAAAGAGAAGGCAAAAGAACCTAGGATGTCTGTAAATGATGTCTCTAAAGCTCCTCCAGAGATTGCTTCTTTTGTTGAGGACAGGGATTACTGTTTCTATACATGCAGCTATGATGCCTCTTGGTCTTCACAGGCACTCAGTATGACAGAGCATGCATGTACTTGGTATTTTGATAGTGGTGCCTCAAAGCATATCACATCTCGCAGGGATTTGTTTTGTCATGTAGGCCCTGCCCCTGTTGGCAAAACTGTTCAGTGTGCCAACAATGCTTCATATCCAGTTCGTGGCATTGGGGAGATTCAGCTCACAGCCATTGATGGCTCCATTCTCCGCCTTACAGATGCCTTATATGTACCAGGGATCAAGAAGAATTTGTTGTCCATTTCTTCTTTAGCACATTGTGGTATGCAAGTCCACTTTGATGATGATAAATGCATGGTCAGAGACAAAGCTAATGCTTTGACCTTGATGCTTACTGGTACATTATGTCATGGACTTTATCAGTTGGATGCATTTCAGCCAGTGGATCAGTCTGCTTATAATGCATTCACTCTTAGTCCAGCTATGGTTGATGCGGAGTTATGGCATGCTCGCATGGGGCATGTAAATTTTGGTAGTCTTATGCTTATGCAGCGACATAACATGTTTACAGATCTACCTCTCATGGAGAAGCCTCCAGATCACATTTGTGAAGGATGTATTTTGGGAAAAATGCATAGGTTTTCCTTCCCACGTGATCAGGCTCTACGAGCAACTGCAAAGTTGCAGCTTATACACAGTGATCTTTGTGGTCCCATGCAGACGAAGTCATTAGGTGGTTGCTTCTATTTTGCTACATTTATTGATGACTTCTCTCGTATATGCTCGGTCTATCCTTTGACACAAAAATCACAGGTATATGATGCATTTTTGGCCTTTGTAGCACTTGCTGAAACAGAGTCAGGATGCAAGGTTAAGACTCTCCGTTCTGACTAAGGGGGGGAATATATGTCACACATGTTGAATTCCTTTCTTGAGAGTAGAGGTATAAAACATCAGTATACTACTCCTTATACTCCACAGCAGAATGGGGTTGCAGAAAGGAAGAATCGGTCACTCATGGAGATGGCCAGATGTATGCTAAAGGCAAAGAGGCTACCACATATCTTTTGGGTGGAAGCTGTCATGTGTGCTTGTCATATTTTGAATCGATGTCCCACAAAGGCATTGGTTTTCATTACTCCTGTTGAGGCTTGGCATGGCCGCAAACCTTCTGTATCACATTTTCGTATCTTTGGGTGTCTTGCATATGCACACATACCCAAAGAGTTGAGGAGGAAGTTGGATGATAAAGCCACAAAATGCATTTTTGTTGGGAGAGCAAGGGCTACCGGTTATATGACCCACTATCCAGGAAGATATTCACTAGTCGAGATGTGATTTTTGATGAAAAATCAGGAATATCCATGGCTGGTTATGATGCAAATCAGGCTGAAAATGATGTGTTTGAAGGTCTACTACCTATGAAGTTTCATTCCACAGTTGGTGATCCAACTCATGAGGGTAGAGGACAGCCAGCAAATGATGAAGGTGGTGCAGAAATTCAACAGCAAATTGAGCCAGAAGCTGAACCAAATATGGGGCAGCAGCAGGCACCACAGGTTAGACACATACCTAGATGGTATTTGAGGACATTACACGACAGCCATTTAGAGGGTCCTCTTGCTGGTCGTACTCGTAGGGAAACACGGACCAATGAGCATGCACACATCATGGATTTGAATCTAGTTATGGCAGCCAGTTTACAGGATGATGATGAGCCTGATTCATTTGTGGATGCAAGAGACAATGTGCATTGGAACAAAGCCATGCAGGATGAACTTGATTCTATTAAAAGAAATCAAACATGGGATTTGGTTGATCTGCCCAAAGGCAAGAAAGCAATTGGTACTAAGTGGGTCTATAAGTTGAAAAGACATGCAGATGGATCCATTGACAGGTACAAAGCCCATCTAGTTGCAAAGGGCTATGCACAGAAGAAGGGCATTGACTATGAGGAGACATTTGCTCCTACATCCCGTATGTCGACACTTAGGTGTGTCATTGCATTGGCTGCACATCGTGGTTGGGTTGTTCACCAGTTGGACATAAAGATTGCTTTTCTACATGGGGACCTCGAGGAGGAAGTTTATGTATATCAGCCCACAGGTTTTGCAGAACATGGTCATGAAAGGAAAGTATGCAGGCTGAAAAAGGCCTTGTATGGTTTGAAACAAGCTCCATGAGCTTGGTATGCAAAGATAGATGCTTTCCTACTCACTCAAGGATTTGTGAACAGTCCGTCAGAAGCCACCTTGTATGTAAAGAAAGAAGAGACAGATCTGCTGGTCATCAGTCTTTATGTAGATGATCTCTTGCTCATGGGATCAAATGATGACAAAATTGCAGCTTTTAAAGAGATACTGCAACAGACATTTGACATGTCTGACTTGGGGCTTGTACACTACTATTTGGGCATACACTTTGTGCAAGATAACAGAGGCATTGGGTTGTTGCAATCTCGGTATGTTGCTAAACTTCTGGAGAAGTTTAAATTTAAGGATTGCAAGCCTATTAGTACTCCTATGGAGCCTAGGATGAAACTGTCACTACAAGATGACAGTATTTCCTTTGATGCCACAACATATGCTCAGGCTGTTGGGTGCCTTATTTACTTGTGTACTACACGGCCAGATATTCAGTATGCAGTCTCTCAGTTGAGCAGATTCATGCACAGCCCGCGGTTGTCACATTGGCAAGCTGTGAAGCGTGTATTCCGGTATTTGCAGGGTACCTTGTCTCTTGGATTGCTTTATCCTGAGGGGGGTGACATGCAGTTATACGCTTACATTGATTCAGATTGGGCTGGTGATTTTGATACCAGACATTCCACTAGTGGAAATTGTTTCTTTCTTGGCTCTTCATGCATTTCTTGGCTAAGCAAGAAACAGACCACAGTGGCCACTTCGTCTTGTGAGGCAGAGTACAGAGCAGCCTACACTACTACTGTTGAGTGTGTTTGGCTGCGTCGTCTCATGACTGATATGGATATTTCAGTGGAGGAGACACCTATCTATACTGATAGTCAGAGTGCCATTGCTGTGGCCAGGAATCCTATGTTTCATGCTCACACGAAACACATTGAGATTCACTATCATTTTGTTCGGGAGAGACTCCACACAGGTGATATCAGTCTGATCTACTGTCCTACAGATCAGAATGTGGCAGACATCTTCACCAAGGCATTACCACGTCCGAAATTCGAAGCATTCCGCACTGCTTGAATTTGTTTCCTTTTGGTGGATGATGTACAGTGATCACATATCACTCCAGAGGGGTTTGTTGGATTTTATGCTGTGTATGCACCCAGAGGAGTGCTAGTGATCATCGGTAGATTACTGGGGCACTTTTTACTTCAGTTAGTGGAGGTTTTTTCTCCCAGTTTAGCTTAGTTACACTTATAAACAGTTTATAAGTGTTTTGGTCCACCCGGCACATTTTATGGCCGGACATGTGAACACACATCTTTTTAGGTCACTTTATTATGTGGTTATTGTACTTCACTTCTCAATCTGAATACATACAAGAGTCGTGTTCTCTCTCTCTCTCTGCTTCTCCACGCTTGTGTTTGCAGCACCTCCAAACCCTAACCCTAACAGTCCAAGGCCTTCAATTTCATCAAAGTCAACTCCATATTCCTGCTTGTACCCCTTAGCAACCAAACGTGCTTGTACCCCTTAGCAACTAAACGTGCTTTGTAATTCTGTGAGGAACCAGATGCGACTTTGAGCTTGTAAACCCATTTGCATGGTAAAATCTTCTGTCCTTTTGGCACGTGCACCAATTCCCATGTACGATTCTTTTCAAGTGAGTTCATCTCTGACAACATAGCCTTGTGCCATTTCTTGCTATCTTCTCTAGACATGGCTTCTTTGAATCACAACGGCTCACCACAATCAGTAAGCATAACATAATCAGTTACATTTGCACCTGGAACAAATCTATCAGGCTGTTTAGTAGCCTGGTCGATCATCTGACCCAATGGTCATTATTTGCTGGCTGGCAAATCACCATTTTCAACTTGATGTCCTGGCATTTCAGCCTGCAAATCAGCGTCAACAGCTTGCTGTCCTGGCTGTTCCTGAATCTCCAATGGCTCATCATTATGGGCAACAGCTAGCTGATCATTTCCAGCATCATTCTCTGCTCTTTCAGGAGCATTTCAGCAGGTATTCGCTGCTGCAATTCAGGCACTCTTTGCTGTCCAAATGGTATATCTTCCCGAAAAACAACTCTCCTGACCTCTTCAGTCCTTTGAGGTTGTTTGTGCATGCGATCCTCACAGAAGATTACATCATTGCTTCGTACAATTTCCTCTTTTCGGGATCCCATAATCTATACCCCATTTCTCCTTCGTCACCATATCCTAGGAATATGCATTTACAGGACTTTGGTTCCAACTTGTTGCATTCTTCCTTACATATGTGCACAAACGCTTCGCAACCAAACACTCTTAAATGAGCGTATGAAGGTGGCTTGCCTGACCACGCTTCCTGGGGAACTCTCCAACCCAAAGACCTGTTAGGTGACCGATTGATCACATGTACGGCTGTCATAACAGCCTCTGCGCAAAACCATGGGGTAACGCAGCATGTGACAGCATACAACGGACTCTTTCTTGAATAGTCCGATTCATGCGCTCTACAACACCATTTTGGGGTGGATTATGAGGTGCAGTGAGCTCCCTCTTTATCCCTTTGCTGTCACAAAAGTCTTGGAAGGACTTAGACACAAATTCACCCCCATTGTCAAAGCGAAGGCACTTTAACTTACTGCTGGTCTGATTTTCAGCAAGTGTCAAGAACTTTTTGAGTACATCTAGAGTGTCATCTTTACAAGGTAGAACCAGTACGTACGTACGGATCCGTACGTACGGAAACGTTCCGTACGTGCTGTATTTTTTGTTAAAAAAATTGGGCGTTTTTTCAAAAATCGCCAGATCGCGAGCGTTCGATCGTGAGGGTTTTGTTGTGGGGGGGGGGGGGGGGGGGGGTACTAGGCTTGCAATATGCACATTCCAGAGTCCAAGTCTTGCTAACGAAATTTCGTGGGTTCTCTGGAAAAACCAGAGAGCTGTCTACATACAAGTTTCTCACTCCACAGTGCTCACACAGCAAGTGTAGAGCACACTAAGCCTTGCTCACTACCTACCTTGCCTCCTACATCCTGTTTCTCGCACAAAGTTCTCTCTTCCGATACAATGCCTCGCAAGGCCAATCCTTACTGGTCCGAGCACACTAATGTAATCCGTATTGTGGAAACCCCTAGGCAATCTGGCTCTGGTACTCGTCAATGGCAGTGCAAGTATTGCAATTTCTCGCTTACGAGTACAATCACCCGTGTGGTCAAGCATTTGACAAGCATTGGCACCACGAACAATTGTGCAGGATGTTAGAAGGTGCCTCGAGAAATCAAGGATCAATTGATTGCTGAAAATTTCCCGGCAATGGGAGCAGCCGAAAAGGCTAAGGGTATGCAGCACACTCGTGATGCACTACAGGATGCTCTGTTTGGGGAATTTGGCACATCTTCCGCACAGGTATCTAGAGGCTCTCAGTCTCAATCTCAGTTTGCTACCTAGGAGCCCCCTTCTGCTAGTAGGAAAAGGGCTCGCGTCATGGAGGACGATGAGGAAGAAGGTGGTCGCATGCTCCAAGGCAAACCACCTTGCCTTCGCGTGTGCATTCTCAGTCTTGGGTAAAGGAGCGGCAGAAAGTAGCCGAGATGGAGATTGCTTGCACTCTCATAGAGTGCAATATTTCCTTCAATGTTTTAAGGACTAATCAATGGAAGAGGACGGTGAGAGCAATTGCGCAGGTGGGTCACACAGGGACATTGTCACGTGCACATCTGGCCTTATGTGCACATGGACAAGCTTCTGCCCCATTCTAACCCTAGGAACCGTTCTGGCACTTTTGTGAGCCTGTTCGCAGGACCTGCATGACCGGACGGTTAGATAGTTCATGCATACCCTCTGATTGCACGTAGAATTCTTCAGTACTTGTACGCAGACTGGGCCTTCCGGAGGTGTTATTACGCTTAGGCGGGCATCTTCTGGGAGTCTAGCTGCGTATATGGATACTAGAGGACCATAGGAGCATGTAGTAATTTTTGGGCATTTTTCTAGCAATCATACCTAGTACCTACAGTTCACATTAGGACATAATTCACATAAAAGATCTCAGCCACGACTTCATAAAGTAGCCCACGACCTGGACATTGTGCAGACGACCTGGGCTTTGTGTGGGGTATAAGAAGGGACCATGCGCCACATTGAGAAGCATTCAGACAAGGCTTCAGCCCAGCACAAGAAGGACTTTAGCGTTTGGATCATCAAGGCTGTGGAGGAGAAAGGGCGTCAGCAATCTCTCTTCTACATCAAGCATAAGTACCAAGGTTCAGCACAGCAGAGTATCACCATAAAGGTTCAGCACCACAGCCAGCAGGTTAGCGTTTCAAGTCTGCATCATTAGTCATAGTATTCAGCTAGCGTTTTGTTCATCATTCAGCACCCATCAGTCCAGCGTTTTGGCGTTTCATCCTCTACACTCCACCGCATCAGGACATTAACCTCTCATCGCATTAAACCACAGTATTCAGCCGTTTACATCAGCAGTCATTCAGTCTCAGCCCACAGTCCATAAGCATCAGTACCGCTGGCGTTTTGCATCCTCAGCATACTACACCGCAAGCCCCAGCATCAGCCTTCACTAGCATTTCAGACATGAGTACTCAGCACCATATTCAGTCCATGCATCTCAGTGTTTTGGATATCATCAGCATCTGCAGCACCAGTCATCACCATATTTATTCTCAGCCATATAGAGTTCTTCATCGGCGTTTCCGCATCCCTACAGTCATCTACATCATCAGTACCAAGCATCAAGCCTCATCAGTGTCAGTAGCATCATCGGTATCAAGTACTACATCAGGACCATCATCATCATCAGTAGAAGTATCATCCGCATCAGATAAGCCCGATTCAGCCCATTCTCTGCAGTTAGGACAGCAAGCATACTTAGAACATTTGTAAGCATTCATTAGTGCAATCTAAGCAAATACCACCCGGTAACGGTGTGGGGGGCCCTGGAGGGGGGTTGGGACCCTAGTCGGTGTTCGCGTACTCTCTTCCCTATCTCTGTGTTTGCTCTCTTTGCACAAGTATTCATTCTATTGCACGTAGCACCATTCATCGCACAGTATTGAAGTACCATACATTGCATAAGCATATCTAAGTACTGTCATAAGTCATTCCCATCATTCAGTGTATGTGCTTGCACTTCTATCCTCTAACAAAAACCCTAAAAGCTTCCGCTCACCTTACAGACATGGTCACGGTTAGATTACAAGAAAATGCGCACCACGATGCTTGATGAGCAAAAGGCGTTGATCGACAAGGCATTGGTCCCTGTCAAAGCTGGGTGGCAACAACTTGGATGTACTATAATCTCGGGTGGCTGGAGTGATGTTCGTAGACGACACATCATCAACATACTTGTGTCGTCTTGCTTAGGTACCTACTTCTTATGAGCTGTGGATGCAGGCAAAGCAGGAGAGCGCATCACGGCCCAGTTTATCTTTGGGCATATCCGTCAGGCCATCATAGAGGTGGGTGTGGAGAATGTGGTAAAGGTTGTTACCGACAACGCTTTGAACTGCAAAGCTATGGGGGAGATGGTAGACGCAGAGTTTCCCCACATTGTGTGGACTCCATGTGCCACCCATTGCCTTGACTTGCTTATGGAGGACATAGGCAAGTTATCTTGGGTACGTCCTATTGTAGCCGACGCCACCAAGATCACCACCCTTTTTCGCAAGAAACATCAGGCATTGGCAAAATCTTTAGGAGCCACAGCACGCTAGATATGGTGCGACCACCGAAAACAAGATTTGCTTATATATATCTAGTGCTACAGCGGCTGGTCAGCTGAGGGATCCACTTTTGCGCACAGTTGTGGATCCAAAGTGGAGGGATATGTATCACGCACAGACCGAGGCCACTAAGTTCGTGCAGAGACGCTGGCTTGATGACACTTTTTGGGTGGATGTGCAGAGCCTCACAGTGGCTTTTGTAGCCACTCTATGTGCTACTACGGGTTACCGATATGGAGGGCTCGACATTGGGCTTGGTATACCATCTCTTTACAGAGATGAAGGGCCACATTGCCGCATGTCCATCCTTGTCGCTGGAGCGGTAAGGCTTTTCTTATTCTTGTTGATTTTGTTAACCACATTTCTTGAATCTTTACAACGTCAAATGTTGATTGATTCATCATTCATGAGCATTGAGGATTGATGATTGACATTGTTTTGTCATTGAAATGCAGCCAACTGAGATCTTGGGAATTGTAGAGAGTCGGTGGAACTTTATGAGTCGTCCCATTCATGGAATGACGGCTTTGCTCCATCTTCTCTACAAAACCCCGGAACTATTCCACGTGCAACAAGATGTATGATGTCCATGAGCAGTTGGAGATTGATAGAGAGCTCTGCAACTTCATGAACAATCTGGGGTCTTCTTTTTCTAGAGTGGTTGCATTGAGGCCGGAGGCAACCAAGTTTGCTCTTACATGGTGGCAAAACTATGGAAGACAAGGTCTTCCAAAGCTCACTCATCTTGCTCTTCAAGTGCTCTCTCAAGTAAGCACAAAGCTCACTCATCTTGCAACTTCTTGTCAAATTTCAATGGTCAATTCAATCGTGGCATAGTCACATAACTTACATGTTTGTGACACTTTGTATACCTTTCGCTATAGGATTGCTCAACTGGTGCATGCGAGCGCAATTGGAGCGCTTATTCGTTGGTCCACACCAAGATAAGGAATCGATTGAGCACTGCTCAATTGGGAAAGTTAGTGTACTGCAGGGCCAACATGCGACTTGTGCGAGACTACCACGCTATGGGAACACCCAAGCAGGTTTGTTTTCTAGATGCTTGACCAAAGACTAAGTATGGAGGGCTCTAGCGTCTAGTATATGCCATATGGACACTGCATCCACTAATCACTTATTAAGTCTTGCTTGCTTCTTCCTTGTGCAGGTTGATCCCACTCATGTGACGATGGTGGTAGATTCGACTATGGATGAGGCAGAGCAGCAGGTTAGAGATGAGCAGGATGAGATTCTTCGACTCCTTCACAAGGAGTTGGAGAGTATAGATCGTCATGTGACCAGAGCCCGTGCACGGGCATACCAGTACGTGTTCAGATTGCTGATTCAGAGATTGCACGGCGAGAGGCTATCCGCAGAGGGAAGCTGCCTGTTCGTACTCCTCCCATACGTGCGAATTGAGGCATTTCGTCTCATTCATGATCCAGAGCAGGATGATCCAAGTTAGGATGTTGCAGCCAAGGCACAGGACCTGGTGGTGGTAGAGCCAGAGTTTGACGACGAGGGCAATGTCTTGAGGGATGGAGACATGCTCTCATCAGCGGCATCGTCATCCTCTTCTGATCGTGACTACTGAGAGTGGAGACAGATTTAGGGATTGAGACATTCAATTGTGTAGTACTTAGTACTTAAGTCAGCCTTGAGTTTGATGTTGTCATTTATGTATGCTCAAGAGTCAATCATGATCCTTGACCCTTTTTAGTGGTCTTGAGTCCTTTGACATTTGTTGTGGGGTTTAGGCAGCTGCAAGCTGCCGACCTTCGAGGCTTTGGTTGTGTATTTATTATTCGGTCTTGTAGTTTTTCAGACTCTTGTTGAGCAATCATTTGCAGTATCTATTTTCTAATTATGAATCATGATTGTCAATTCTGCTTTGAAGTGGTACTTTAAGGTTAATGACAAATGTAGATTCTAGAAAATAGTAAATAAGATATGGCTCATCAAATGTGCAGTATTTTGAAGTTTTGTTTATACATAGTAAATGTCAAATGGATTTTGATTTACTAGTTTGTAATGTGCATTGTGTATTTTCCAAATGTCCTGAAATAACCTATAATTTATGTTTTGTTTACAATGGTTTTTACGTACACTAAAACCCAAACCATACGGAACAACGTACTGTACGTATGGATCCGTACCGTACACTACGTTTGGTTCCACCTTGCATCTTTATGACGTACTAGATATACCCAACCTTTCCTAGTGGCATCATCAACAAACATGACAAAATATTTCTTTCCACCTAAGGACAAGTTTGGCATTTCACATACATCACTATGAACCAACTCTAAACGTGAAGGTTTTAGAGAAAGAGACTTTTTATGTGAAGTTTGTGCATGTTGCTGCGTGATCTACCATTAGATTTTCCCTTTTGTTGAGACCTGCCCCTTGTATGCAAAGCATTGGAAGACTTACTTGCTGAATTATTCTTCCTATTGAGCTCTTCCATGAGCAAAGAACTCTCTACATCGGAATACATCAGCAAGGCATTTGAGTTACTCAATGCTGTCCTGAAAGTATCCCAGCTTTCAGAAGTGTGCAAAGCAAGAAAGTGTGAAAGTCAGCAGCGGAAGATGGGAGAGAGAGAGTGAGAGGAGGAGGCAAGAGAGAGAGAGAGAGATGAACAAGAACACTATCTGATCAACATGCTAGAACATGGCATGAGCTCGAGCAAGGGTACAATCCCGTAAGTGAGGGCTCTGACAAGAGATGTAGTGAGACAACGCTCGTGTGCCCGTAGCTTGTACACCCCCTGCTCCTCATCTCCTTCATCACCAACCCAAGTCCTGGAAATTGACGGTGCCCTCAATCCAACCTCACTAGACGAGGAAGGATCAATGTCTTCAAGCTCCACAATGTGCACAAAGGCACTAGCTTTAGCCACCGCTCCTGTGGAAGAGTTCCGTTGCTTCCATTCCGGACAATCTCTGGCGAGGTGATCTGTCTTGTCGCAGATAAAGCAAGGACGATCCTTCTTTGAAGACCCATTCTTCGTATCCTTTGCCCGTTGCCACTTCTGCTGCTGGGCCTGCTTGCCCTGCTGCTGCTGCTGCTTCTTTCCTCCCTGCGGAGAATTCGTTCCCGCAAGAGCTTCAGACTTGTCCTCCTTGTTGCCACCAAAAGACCTCTGATGCTCGTCCTTGTCGATCACCATGGGAACCAACTCTTCCCATGTGATAGTACTCAACCTACCCGAAGTAATCAAAGAAGAATAGAAAGTAGCGTAAGATTTGGTAGGTGAGAAAGTAGAGTTATGGCCATATCTTCGGAACTAATCTGCTTCCCTGCAGCCAGCACCTCCTGTTGCATGCCCTGCAACTTGTTGATATGCTCAGTCATAGAAGAAGATTGTGACAGACGGAGGTTTCTCATGGTAACCTCCATAGCAGCCCGCTTCATGGGCGTCATCCGATTGTGTAGGCCTTCGAGCCTGAGCCAAATATCCCGAGCCCCATGCATGTGCTTAACATGCTCTATGACTCCGGGAGAACAGTTGAGAAAGATGAAGGACCTGATCCTTGCATTTAGCCGATCCCAAGTGTGCTGCTCCTTAGAGACTCGTGTCGTATTCCACATTAACTCAACCATGCTGCTACTCCCCAAAGTAGAAGCGCGCGGTCGCGGATGGTCTTGGGCCTCCATGTACAAGACATCATGTGTCTCAAGCATTGACTCCATCAATACCTTCCAGATGTCGTAGTTGCTTTGACCAAGCAACACCCTGTCCGATTGTCATGGCCCTGTGACAATGGAACAGCACAAGTGTGGGCATGGTGGTTGCTGAGCAAAAATATTAAAAGATTCACATTTGGGGTGCCCGGACAAATGAAATGATGTGTGGACACTTCAGATGTGAAAGGGGGTACCAAGACATTAATGTTTTTAATGTTTTATTGATGGTTGCCCCTAGGCCTTAGTGGCCCCTAGGGAACTTTAATGTTTATTAAAGTTGGGGCCCTAGGACATTTTTGGGGAGAGGCCACTCCACTTTTGGAGTTGCATGCCTCTCTCACCTCTCTCTCTCTCTATCTTTTTGGGAGGCATGTAACCTACGTGCAAGAAACAAGCGTGGAGAGTAGGAGAAGCAAGTCGACTGGTTTTTGCTGCTGATTTCTGTGCAAAGCAGGCCATACAGTCCACGTGTGCAGGCCGTACAGTCCAGGTGGAATTTGCTCGTACAGAACTGCTGCTGTTGCTGGTACAAGCTGCGCTGACAGTAGCTGAAGACAGGTACTGAACTGCTGCTAGTGGTACAGCTGTACGGACAGCTGTACGGACAGGGCAGGTGCTGGCGGCGCTGGACAGAACAGGTACAGGCTGCGCTGAACTGTATAGCAGGTACAGTCGGGTACAGCAGGCTAATTTAGGCAACTGCAGTACAGTCCGTACAGCTCTGTACGGACAAGTACAGTCAGGCTCTGCTGTGCTGTACGGACAGGTACAGGCCGGTGTTGACCTGTCAGTTCTAGACAGTAAAGCGGTGCAGCTCCACCTACACGTGGGATTCTATCAGAGTTTATTTGTGTTGTACTCCGCCTTACATATTTTTGAAATTGAATAAAGAAATACCGCAAGGGGCGCCAAGTTTTGGGGCCAACAGGTGTCGTTCTCTTTTCAGATTTGGGGCACTCTAGCTCCAATCAAATTTGTTTTCATATCTGGACTACAAGTGGAAGGGTGACTGCTAGTCTGCCGCACTTTGGTTTCTACCAGAGGCTGGTTTCAAGGTTCCGTTGCCGGGACCAATCATCAACTTTCTTAAGGGGGTGAGCTTGTGGTTGACTCGAGGAAAGTCATCGCTGAAAAATTCAGCAACATGTCTGATACAGAAGATGAGTACTTTTATCATGAAGAGGAAGAGCAAGAGACCTCTCCTGAGAGAAATGCATCTGAGGATATTTTTGCAGGAGAACAGGCTGCAAATGATGAGCATTATGAGGATGTAACACAGCCAGAAGATGTACTTGGTAAAGAGGATGATGATGCTCGGTTTAAAGATCATTTGGCTGGTGTTATGGATGTGTTTATGCAACTCACACAAAGTGAGAAGTTTGTTGAATTTATGAGATCCCGTACAGAGCCCGAAAAGAAGAAGAAGAAGGTGCGTTCTAAGAACCTTCCTCAGGGTCATAGTGGTGCCTTCCCACAGGATCCATCTTTTGGACAGTTTCCGAACATGCAGCATGCTTATGGTGCTAACTCTCAGAGTTCCTTCTTTGAACAGCCATCTATTCCTCAGCAGACTATGCATCTAGGTTATTTTGGTGGTGGCTCGGTGTTCCAATCTATGACTGGGGGTTATCCTCAGGGAGGCATGGGTATGCCAGGGCCTTTTGGAGCTAATTTTCAGCCTGGTATGCAGGGGAATATGTATGGTGGTATGCAGTCCGGTATGCAAGGAAATATGTTTGGGGGCATGCAACCTGGAATACAAGCAAATATGTATGGTGGTATGCAGCCAGGTATGCATAATGGTATGTTTGGAAACATGGCCGGAATGTATGGCATGCCAGTGTGGGAATGGGTAATGTTGACCCTATGATGGGCATGAATGTTGGGGGCAGCAATCTTGCGAAGCCACATCCATACGATAATCTAACGCCTATGGGAAAGGCGAAGGATTATAAGGAAGGGGGAGCTGCTGTGAAGTTTGATACATTCAGTGGAGCCAAAGATAAATTAAAAGCACTTATCTTTTTACAGTAGTTTGATGCTGCTTTTTCTAGTGGCAATTACACAGAGTCCTCTAAAGTGAGGAAAGCCGCCACTTTTCTCAAAGGCAATGCATTGCAGTGGTGATCTACTCTTCTTCTGCAGGGCATAGCACCCACTACTTGGGTACAATTTAAACAGGTCTTCTCTTCCGTATGGCTCACATCTACATTTGAGGTGGATGTTATGACTGCACGGCACAAGTTGGATGCTTCAAAGTGTGAGAATTTGGAAGATTATAACAAGAAGTTTTGGGAAGCTTTACTCCCAGTGACTTCTTACCGTGCAGTGCCTTTGTCTAAGCAGGTAGAGAAGTATTGTTGTGGGCTACCCAAAGAGGTGCATGATTATTGTATCAAGACTCGAGTAACGAACATGTCACAGATGATAGAGAATGCTATGACAGCTAATGCGTTACTCACTGGAGGTTCATCTGGGTTTAAAGAAAGTAAGAGCTCGAGCAAGAAAGCTGAAAAATCTGGGCATGCTTCGCGTGATGCTAAAGGGTCTTCAGAGACGCGGTTTAAGAAGTTACCAATGCCCAAGAGAACTTCTGAGGAAAGACAGGCTTTGAGAGATGCTTGGAAATGTTTTTACTGTACTGAAGAGGGACATATGTCATTTAATTGTCCCAAGAGAAAGTCCCAAAAGGACTCTGACAATAAAGGAGAGCCCAAGTCAAAGAAACCAAAACCTTCTGCACGGTTAGTTCCTGATCTTGTGGGGGAACAGCCAGGTGGTGAAGAGACAGAGTTGTGCAGGGCATGGGGCAAAGTGAGAGATCAGAATGCCTTGATATTCTTTGACACAGGTGCTAGAGCCAACTTCATTTCACCAGATTTGGCTGGCCGATTGGGGATTCGTGCAGAGGAGATGGGGCCGTTATATGAGGCTAACATGGCTTGTCCAGGGTATGCAGAACCCGTTACTCCTATCATTGGGAAGCTCAAGCTTCATTTGCAGGGTTATGTGGACAGCGAAGAGTTTTTAATCATGCCACTTGATGGCTGTGATGTTTTGTTGGGTATGCCATGGTGCCACAGAGTACATGCGATGGTGGACACATACAATAGGAAGATCACTCTGACTCATAGAGGGAAAGAACATGTTTTGGATGTAAAACTTAAAGAGGAATCTGTTCCTATTGTATCAGCTTCCGCAATTTCATCAGTAATGAAAAAGCATCTTTCCGCGTACTTGATTTATGTAAAGGATGCACAAGATGATGAGTCTAAGTTTAATTTGTCTATGTTAGATAAGGACAGGACTGATTTCTTATGTGGGTTCCAAGATTGTTTTTCCGAGTCATTGCCACGAGAACTTCCTCCTGAGAGGCCAGAAGATCATGCCATTGATCTAATTCCTAGTAGTACTCCACCAAATAGACCGCCGTACCGTGTTAGTGCAGCCCAACAGGAAGAAATTATGAGTCAGGTACAGGAGCTTTTGAATAAAGGGTTGATACAGCCTAGCTCATCACCCTTTTGCTCACCTGTACTCTTAGTGCAAAAGAAGGATGGTTCTTGGCGCATGTGTATTGACTACAGGGCGCTGAACAAGAATACCATCAAGAATCGATTCCCCATACCAAGGATCGATGACATTTTGACTCCAGATGCTCACGTCCCGCTCCAGTAAAAAAACGCAAATATGACCTAAGCCCGCTCCATCTGATCAAGGTGCTAGTACATGGCATGAGCCTGCGCAAGGGTACAATCCCGTAAGTGAGGGCTCTGACAATGAACTCTACTCAAAACTATGAACAAGACTGATTGTGGGTACTTGCTTAAGTACTAGGCAAAAGGGCTTGGTCATGCACATCTCTCCATCCCAAAAAGTCGTGAGAGGAAGATGAGTCATCTGGAGGAAGATGAAGAGTCACTCTGACACGCGTGCACACCTGCTGCCCGATCTGACCGCCGTCTGATGCACCAAAAATAGCACTGCCTGTACTGACCCCACCTGGACACTGACTGACTCATCTGGACCTGTACAACTGGATAGAATGACCTCCGCTAACAAGAAGTAGCCTTGAACTCATCATCAATGTGAAACTTCAAGGCAACCACTGGCTGAAAACTGAGTTAAACTCATTTAAATGTACAGACATGGCTGTACCTTCCTTCATGCGAAGGTCCATTAACTTTTTCAGCAAATAAACTTTACTCGCGGCACTCTTTTGGGCATATAACTCTTCTAACCTCTTCCACATGGCATAGGCAGAATTCTCATTCTCTATATTGAACAATAGAGAGTATGAGACCGAGAGTTCTATCGTAGAGCATGCAAGCTCATCTAACTCGTCCCAATTTTCCTGATCCATATCTGCTGGTTTTATACCCTTTGCCTTAATGGGCTTCACTTGTTTCTTCTGCCCCAGAACATTGTAGCATTGCTTTTGCCAAATGGCAAAGTTAAGTGCCCCTTCCAACTTCTTAATGTGCAGTAAGCTGCTGCTATCACTGCTGCCAGCCATAGTTTCAGCCCAAAGAATTGACTCAGAAGTCAACAATATGCACACCCAGTGTCAACCAATGACCGGGTGCAAAGCAAGTACCAACCAACAGTGCAGAATGGACCAAAAAACTGCAGAAATTGTAGAAATTACAGAAATTGCATATCTGTAATTTTCTGTTCAGAGCACGCAAAACATGTGCCAATGCACTCTCAAATGCAATTACAGCAAATGCATGGGTTAAATCTGAAAAGCCCCAAATTTTTGCTGCAAATCTGCTCTGAATGCATGCACCAGTACCCAATTTCTCTCCTCAAAGTGCCAACATTACATCAGCAACACTCTGACAAGCATAAATAGGCTCAATTTTGCCAAAATGTCTGAATTTCAGTAAAATCCTTGTAACAATCACACAGCCCCCTGACCTTCCTACATTAGCTCTATTATAGAGGAGACAGCTTCTTTTGTGTTTCATTTCAAAATGGCCATGTTTGGTGCCCCAAGGACAGAGCGAAAACATCATCATGTATCTAAAGAGATCGATATCATAATTTGCGTATCCAACTTTGCACAAGTATGACATATGACATTGTAAACAACATCGACACTCAGATGTTGGTTTTCAAAAACTACAAATACCACACACATCCATGCTACTACATGGACTACTTTGTCTCTCCATCTCCATCACCAAGCCCTAATGGACCTTGCATTTGTCTTTTGACATAATCGTATGTTAAAAGTAATCGTTCAAGTTGGAGATAAGAAAAAGGAGCCTACAAAAGGTTAAGGACCCCTTTGTTCAAAACTGACCTTGGATAATCAATATGTAGTGTTATATGTGTCGTGCCAGTTAAGGCACCCACCCCTTCATAAGAAGAACATCAAGAACAGATTAGTTATGCCTAAACATGCAGCAAGAAAATCACCATGAAGGTTTCACTCATAAGTTGGAAAAAAATTCAGTAAGTAAACACAAAAACCATAAAAGCCAAGAGCAACAGACGCTTCTAATTTTCCAAAACAAGCCGACACTTTCAAGCGAAGGACTATTGACACGAAACAAAGACCAACATACTTGACTATTTTGAAATCTTTCATCATTTGATATTGGTTTGTACTATTACTCCTAATATTAAAATTGTTGCCGAATAAGGTCATGTTTCACCATTGGATTCTCCAGCGGGGATGGAAGGGTAATAATGCCACTTTTTGCACACGTGTGTGTGTGTGTGTGAGTGTGTGTGTGTCGGGGGCGGGGGGGCTACTTTAGTATCTCCTGAATTGATTAATGCTTTGGCAGCCCCAATCAGATGTCTTTGCTACATTTGAATCTCCTTGAGATAGACCTTAGATGTCAGTGAAATAACCTTGGACAATTTGGAGCTGTTCTCCAACTGTCTCAAATGTTTTGCTTAGGCATATATGCAAAGCCTTGTCCTGTACATTCTACCCCTTTTCTGTGGTTTTCCCTTTCTCTGAGGTTTTTTACAGGTACTACAGCATGACCAAAAAACATGTGTTTGTAGAGAGAGAGAGAGAGAGAGAGAGAGAGAGAGAGAGAAACAGAAAGACATACTTGGCATTTTGCAGCGACAAGCATAACCTTTGCCTCTTTGCGCAAGCAACCTTAAGAACCCCATCATCCTCAGAGAAATGTCTCGCTCTTGCACACAAGAAAGAACTAGTCATGCTTGGTTTGCCTTGCGAGGCGTTTTTGGCAATGATGATAAGATGTGACTGAAAGAAAGTATAGGAATAAGGAAGAACAAATTGATAAACCAGAGAATCACAAGCAATTGCAAACTATAAAGATTGAAATGTACTGCTGACCTGGTTAACGAGCAGTGGTATCCTGTGACTTTGGAACGCAGAGAACTCCACTATTACAATAGAACAATATGACTAGTTAAACTTTTCCATCATGCAATAAGGAAAAGAGAAACACTGTAGATCAAATAGTGCGCATCACATAGAATTGCCATACAGAAGTATGGTGGAGAGTCGGCACTGTCTCCCCAAAAATTATAAACAACGGAAGCCGTGCCCTATCAAACACATAGGCATGGAGGTTTAGAAGCAAATAACGAACCTTGATGTTTGCCATTACTGAAGTGGTTTTTTATTGATGTTGTGGCATAAAAGGTACGAAAATGAAAGGAGTTAAAAGTACATAACATATTTCGACAACCCCTTTGCACAAGGTCATCATGTATCATGTATCGGCTACCCAAGAAAATTTGCACTCCCAAACTCAGCCTTTGCCAGAGTCTTGTAGATTGAGTTGAGGATTGTGATAGGCCACCACTGCCAGACTTAATTCAACACTTTCTATGCTTGGGAATCAAATGGCTCGAGCCCTCCAACAACAAACTCCGAGGCATCTCCCCTACATCTATCACACGTTGAAGCATAGAAAGAAGGCCAGAGCGAGGCTGAGGAGCTGTGCCTCAATGATGTCAATGCATCCGACAACTCCATCTTAGTGAATGGCTGCTCCAAGCTGACCCTCATGCAATTTATGACCCGCCGCTAAACATGTGCCCACATTGGAATCCGCAACAATCCTTTGAGATCTCCCCACCTGCAAGTTGCTATAAAAATCGGTGGGGTGGCTAGCCTGAGCATCTACAAAGGGACATCTATCAAAGAACCATGTGGATGCCTCAAAATGTCTAGCCCAACCTCGAAGCATCAGGACCAATGATCTGAAAGGTGGATACCCTATCTCTAATCTGAGTCGACTGCGAGGCCTCCCTACAAAAGACAAAATCATGCTGTCAATTCTTGAGCTTGCTGACAAGCTTGGCCGATGTGAATCTCAATCCATGAGCTTTTTGGCTCCCACTCCTGTAATCTTTGCAAGGGCGTAAGGCCTCGCCCTGAAGCAATGCTCAGGCTCTTCGATCTTAACCACGCACTTACGAGCCACATCAAGAAAGCAATTGTTCAATGCTGCTCTCCCCGCTCTGCTGACAATTGCATTGTATCACTGTCTAAGCCCTGAAGCAATGCTCAGGCTCTTCGATCTTAACCACGCACTTACGAGCCACATCAAGAAAGCAATTGTTCAATGCTGCTCTCCCCGCTGCTGCCAATTGCATTGTATCACTGTCTAAGCCCATACCCTCAACCCAAATTGTTTCAACTCTATCTACCAAACTCTTATCAAGAAGCACACTCTCAAAAATGAGCAATATATGTTCTCCTCCACGCCCTGCCTCATCAATAACAAGCATAATCAAACCATAATCCAAGAGGACAATATATGTTCTCCTCCACGCCCTGCCTCATCAATAACAAGCATAATCAAACCATAAGCCCTGAAGCAATGCTCAGGCTCTTCGATCTTAACCACGCACTTACGAGCCACATCAAGAAAGCAATTGTTCAATGCTGCTCTCCCCGCTGCTGCCAATTGCATTGTATCACTGTCTAAGCCCATACCCTCAACCCAAATTGTTTCAACTCTATCTACCAAACTCTTATCAAGAAGCACACTCTCAAAAATGAGCAATATATGTTCTCCTCCACGCCCTGCCTCATCAATAACAAGCATAATCAAACCATAATCCAAGAGGACAATCCTGCCACAATCGCAGTGGATCACCTCACCTTGTCCAACGAGTCCCTGACACAAAAACAACCTATGCAAGATAGGTAAGTCCCCTCAGGCAGCACTGGTCAGAGTGTGAGAAAGCCAAGCTCTTTGACTGCTGCACAAGAGAAAAAAGACCCAAGATGCCATACACTTGAGTGCGTAACGACAAGGGCAACGGAGAAGGATCAACGTCAAGTACTGTTTGTACACTTGGGTGTGCTATTTCCTAGATTGGCAAAAAGCAACCCATTGTTGCATTCACCACCACACACACAAGTATTATGTTGCTTGTTCTATTGCTATTTGGGTTTGTTTCCCTGAGAGTTACTTGTTCCTTTTGCTGCTACTTCTTTGATTTGGTGCAACAATCAGTGTAGCACTGTAGTTGCAAAGAATCTCATTTCCATGCTTGGAAAGCACATTGAAGTTCATTACATGAGGCATGAGAGCATAATTTTTTGGACCCTAGTTCATCCTATCGTTTCACTCCGACCAGAATGAATACAGTTGCACATAACTTTACAAAAGCTCTCTCACAAGTTTATTGATGGATCATTTGTCAAAAGAAAATTAACTCACCACACGATCTGAGGGGAAGTGTAAAACAGATCTCACCATGCTTGACCAAAAATCTGGAGTATGTACTAAAAGAACAACAATAATTAGCTTGGAGCAGCCATTCACTAAGATGGAGTTGTCGGATGCATTGACATCATTGAGGCACAGCTCCTCAGCCTCGCTCTGGCCTTCTTTCTATGCTTCAACGTGTGATAGATGTAGGGGAGATGCCTCGGAGTTTGTTGTTGGAGGGCTCGAGCCATTTGATTCCCAAGCATAGAAAGTGTTGAATTAAGTCTGGCAGTGGTGGCCTATCACAATTCTCAACTCAACCTACAAGACTCTGGCAAAGCCTGAGTTTGGGAGTGCAAATTTTCTTGGGTAGCCGATACATGATACATGATGACCTTGTGCAAAGGGGCTGTCGAAATATGTTATGTACTTTTAACTCCTTTCATTTTCGTACCTTTTATGCCACAACATCAATAAAAAACCACTTCAGTGATGGCAAACATCAAGGTTCGTTATTTGCTTCTAAACCTCCATGCCTATGTGTTTGCTAGGGCACGGCTTCCGTTGTTTATAATTTTTGGGGAGACAGTGCCGACTCTCCACCATACTTCTGTATGGCAATTCTATGTGACGCGCACTATTTGATCTACAGTGTTTCTCTTTTCCTTATTGCATGATGCAAACGTTTAACTAGTCATATTTTCTATTGTAATAGTGGAGTTCTCGACGTTCCAAAGTCACATGATATCACTGCTCGTTAACCAGGTCAGCAGTACATTTCAATCTTTATAGTTTGCAATTGCTTGTGATTCTCTTGTTTATCAATTTGTTCTTCCTTATTCCTATACTTTCTTTCAGTCACATCTTATCATCATTGCCAAAAACGCCTCGCAAGGCAAACCAAGCATGACTAGTTCTTTCTTGTGTGCAAGAGCGAGACATTTCTCTGAGGATGATGGGGTTCTTAAGGTTGCTTGCGCAAAGAGGCAAAGGTTATGCTTGTCGCTGCAAAATGCCAAGTATGTCTTTCTGTTTCCGTGTCTCTCTCTCTCTCTCTCTCTCTCTCTCTCTCTCTCTACAAACACATGTTTTTTGGTCATGCTGTAGTACCTGTAAAAAACCCAGAGAAAGGGAAAACCACAGAAAAGGGGTAGAATGTACAAGACAAGGCTTTGCATATATGCCTAAGCAAAACATTTGAGACAGTTGGAGAACAGCTCCAAATTGTCCAAGGTTATTTCACTGACATCTAAGGTCTATCTCAAGGAGATTCAAATGTAGCAAAGACATCTGATTGGGGCTGCCAAAGCATTAATCAATTCAGGAGATACTAAAGTAGCCCCTCGCCCCCCGACACACACACTCACACACACACACGTGTGCAAAAAGTGTAAAATCTGGAGTATGTACTAAAACAACAACAACAATGTTCACTGCATGTTTGCACAAGAAAAGGTGCCATGGATACTCTAAGGGGCATGTGGAGGTAAAAGTGTACGTTGAACTATCATGGTCCATGTGGAAGGCACCATGTATGACAGCTCAAGGGAATGGCGAAAAACCTACGCCATGTGATGCAAAACCCACTACAAAGCTCGACGCAGTAGCAGGCTTCATGCATTCATGTGCGTACAATTGTGTGATAATAACCTAGACATAACCCGAGCAGGTGACTACACCAGACATTCCATAGAGAGTGAGTGCATTTTGTACAGTGGTGATGGGGTCATCAGAAAAGACACCTGCACAGATACTGATATCATTCATGTTGTATATATGCACGCTGGAGGAGATCAATGGAAGCCTCTGTGAAGGAGCACGTGTTATGACTGTATGCACAGGAAACCGTCCGCATGCAAAGACAACAGCTACATGGATGGGGATTCAATCTAATGGCTCTATGAAGACGCATGGATATGCCATCGTAGAAAGAGGTGCTACTTTATTATCAGCAAATACCCGGGTAAAGGAGAAAGCTTACCTCTGCAGATCAATCTACCTAGCATCTCTGTGTAGTCGTCGGAGCAAGATCTTTATTCGGGTGCAAGCTCTTGAAGGTTCTAGGGTCCAAAATGAGTGTATGGGGGTAGGTTTTTTTGACTCTTCCTTAGCCTCATAGCCTCCTGTAGCGTGCGTGCGCACTGAGCCTATATGTTCGTGCATAGTCGGTGGGCTTAGCAAAGGTGGAGCACTTGGGAGTGGCCTGGTATTACCAATGTTGAGCTTGGTCAATCAACAAATGACATTTTTGCAACATTTGGTGCTGGCCCTAGTTTAGAAGTCATGACTTCTGGTCTTGGTGAGCTCAATCTTGCCTTTTGGTAGGTGGATATTGGAATTCCCTTATAGGTATAATCATCTATCTCTCCTTCTAGCACGAGTTCGTATTCCTAGCTATATTTGTCTGTAAATACTAAGGGTTTAGTGCCCTCCAACTTGTATTTGAGATAGACATACAAGGTCTTCTCTGGTGTTAATGTGAAATCAAGGGGATCTTGAATCACATAATAGAATTTAGACCCTGTGTCCTCTTGCTTGTACATGATCTTCTTAGCCTTGTCTATGAGCACTCTGTTAGTGTGTATGGAGTTGATAAGCATGAGGCTGGGTGGCCTTTCACCTCCATCTTCTTCAATCAAAATTGTACCTAAAGTATCGACTTCCATGGGGTCATCAACAATTAGGTACATGATTCCATCAAGGCCTATGTAACGATCTCCTTGGTAATTTACAAATGGTGCGGCATCAAACTCTAAGGAGTGATCCTGAACTTTGATTAAGTATCTATTCATAGAATCTCTGTAGATTCTATGAATGGTGCGGCATCAAACTCTAAGGAGTGATCCTGAACTTTGATTAAGTATCTATTCATAGAATCTCTGTAGATTCTTGCACTATGTGAGTTATTACCATAGTGAACAATCTTGACATTAAAGTCTAGATGCGTGTTTGGGTCCCTATGGACTGAGGTTCTTGAACTCATGCCTGTGTGTCTGAAGAAGTTTTGTATACAAATTCGTATAAGGGTTGAGTTATAGTAGGACAAGACCTTGCGGTGCTCTCTTGAGTAGAAGCTTTGCTCCTTAAGTCAGGCCTAGGTTGATAGCCTAAGTGGTATACCAATCCTAAGCGTAGGTGCATAAGACTAAGATACACTCCTAAAAGATGAGACTCCTAAGATTATCTCAATTTTGCATGATGATCAAGGCTAATCTGGCCAGATGATGCTTGATTTGAAGGGAATCTTGATTGGAATTTAAGCAAATGATGTCCAAAATTTAGATCTGAAAGCTCGGCTATGCTTTTGAAGACAAGAGCTATCAATTGGAAGTGATTGGACTTGGATCTAAGCAATTTAAACAAAAATGCACTTTTGTTTATTCTGCTCTTTTTGCTGATTTGATGTAATGGCTTGAAGGTTGTGTTGTGTTGAATCCAAATATGCAAAAATCTTTCAATTTGGACAAGATTTAGGCACTCAAAATGCAGGAAAAGGTTCATGCAAAAGTTGATTTTGGCATTAAATGTGCTTTCTTTGGGGTCTCTTGCAATTTTTTAAACTAAATGAGACGCACTACTGAATTTCAACACCTTGGGGATGCTCTAAAGCAATCTAGATGCAGATCTAAGCAGATCCAATGAAAGCGCCCTTTTTTGTCAGCATAGATTTGATTTTAAAAGGTAATTAACACATGCAAATGTCACACCAAGCTAAATATGGCTTGATTAGACCAAGATGAAGATAGTTGATGTAGTTTTGCAATCTCTAGGTGAAAACCAACAAAAGCATGCTTTTGTCCAAGCACACTAAAATTGAACTATTATGCATGTAAAAATTGTATGATATGCTAAGGACCTCAAATATACAATTTTTTCCAAGATCAAGACTGATTTGGGCTCTGAAAAGCACATCCAAATCTCTTGGACAACAAAAGCTGATTCAAGTGCTTAGATCTATGCCCATGCAATGGCTCAAATGCTGAACTCTACTTACCCTACTCCTATTGCACAAAATGAAAGCTAAATCTAATGAAAAACATGACAAAAACTCAATAAAAGCTGAAAAACATCAAGAAGTCAACTAAAGCTAAAAACTCAAACTTTCAAAACAAAACACAAACAAGCCATGCATATGGGAACATCATGCAACCAAGGCACACATAGACACTCCAATGCACACTTCCTAAGCGTAAATGAAGGCATGGGTGAGTCCCACTCCTCTTGCTACCCTCATGAGAGCCTTGGAACCCTGTTCCAACCTCCCAACTAAAGATTAAATGGACTTAATGGGGCTCAAAGCTATCAAAAGCTAGGTGGACACTCTCTAATCTAGGATTACTTTCCCAACAACAGCGCCAATGTTATTGGCTCGCCACCACGACGGACCTTGTAGCATAGATGTTGAGTACTAACATGAAAATGTCAATACCAAGGAAGGACCCGATTAGTGCATGGAGGCTATGTAGGTTTGTCAGACACTATGGAATATTTGGCCTAGAGTGTACTATGCAAGCTTTGCTCAACTATCAACCTAGCATCAACAAAAGCTAACTCAACCTATACATTCATCAATCTCATCAAGGGACTTCTCTATGAGCGGATCTAGGCCAAAACACATGCATTCAAAGCGTGGGTTAGCTCAAAAGACTCTACTTGTGCTTAAGAACACTTAGAGGCACCTGCCTTGCATATTCAAAGACTGCAATGAAATTGCGCTTTTGTTTGGGCAGCCACATAAAAGTGCAAAACAGAGATTTAGGACTCAAACACTAGTTGAATCTACCCCTTTCAATCAACTTTTACAAAGGAAGAAGCTTCAAATCACAAGGAATATAGCATAAACACTCAAAGCAAGAAATCACGCTTTTGTTCATTCCACACAAAAAAAACAGCATGAAAACATGAAAGAAATCTTACACAACATGAAGGAGAATCTTACTCATTAGTCACTCAATAGTCACTCAATAGAATAAAGGGAGGGAGCTATGGAAGCTTAAGCAAGAAGAATCTCTTCACTCGTTAGCCAATCCACCAAAAGTTCTCTACTTTGGCCCTAGTTTGCCTTTTATACCTATGGTTTCTAACACTACCCTTTCACACTAGTCTTGGCCAAAAAGAGCTATATTACAAGAGGCTTTTGCCTTACAAGGGGAATTTTACAATTTGAAAGCTCTTTGAGTCCCTAATGAATATTCTACAAGGGTATTTAGCCCATAGGCTTCATGAGGTAAAAAATAGAATTCCGTGTATTCCCTTGCTTCTTCCTTGATCCTCCGTCTTCTTTGCTACTTTACTGCCGCTTCATGTAGGCTTTGTCCTTGCTTCTATTCCTTTGAAACAACAATAAAAGACAAATTTATGCTCAAATGAACCAAGAACTCCTTGATAAGCTCCAACACTCTTTCTCTCTTAGAAGGGTTGGGTTTCATCAAGAAAAGAATGTGCCCAAAGACATGCACACAACTGTAATTTGCAAGAAAATTTGGTTTTTAGGAATTCGAGTAATGCTTCATGGATCTATTAAAACTATTGCACACTTTTACATGGTGGATGGTAGAATTACTCACAATACTTCCAAATATATTTCTTTGATAAAATGATTATTCTTTCAAATGTTTTTGTAGGGCATAAGTAGCACTTAAAGATAGTTTTTCTAAAGGCTCAAGTGCTAACAAGGCTTGGCCTAATGGTCCAAAGAGCAGGATCTTCTTTGAAGATATACATTAATTGGCCATCTTATCTTAGAAGACTCTTTTCATAGATCCTTTATTGCAAAGTATCTATAACCAAGGGTCAACCCATGATTTTACAAAGACCAAGGTTGAGTACCAATGGATTGTCAAAGAGAGACCACAAAAAAGGGACTCATGGCATCTATGCAAAATAACTCTATGTAGATATTTGTGCATTAGATTCTTAGGGACACCAAGCATCAAGTATTTCACGTTGCAAGCTAAGATTTGAACCGTCAAATCAATCAAGTAACGTAATTTATTTTTGTAACATCATTCTCAAATGCAGCTAGTGTACTCTTTACAAGTCCAATGGTCCAAGCTAATTCTTTTGCATACCATTATGATTAATAAGATTGATTGGGAAACAATATATATATATATTACTTCCATAGTAAAAGATCTCTAGACTAGAAATTTGTGTGAGCTCTTTAGCTCAAAAGGAGGAATTTTTATTGCATGACTCACCACTATGCATAGATAAGAATCCCCATGCAAAGTCAATGTATGAATTCCATGCTTTACCTCATGAGAAGCATGAGGGAATGCTACCTACTACCCTAAGAAATAGAAAACCCTTTCTATTGGCCCACAACATTGCAAGACATTCATGACCATGTGGCAATGCATGGTAGGTCAAATGATGCAATGATAAGGGAGGTATGTCAAAAGGTATGTCTCTTTATTTCTTAAATGTTAAAATTCCATAAGATGCTAAGGTCAATAGGCTCCAATAGAGATCCTCCATGACTAGTCTCTATTGTAAAAGGGTTATTTAAAATGCAAGTGTGCAAAGGTATGGCGAAAAGATGTCTTCAATTTCCAAATATGTTCAGAATATGGCACAAGGTTTTTGTTACTAATGGTTATGTGTATGACAACAATAAGATAGTTGTTCCCATGAATAAAGAAGCTATTCTTGTGTCATAACAAAAGTAACAATGAGCCACTCCCGAGCACCAATCAATTTAGAAGTATAAGCATGATGCTTAGATTCAAGTCTTCAAGGCTGACCATGTTGTACCATGGACAAGGTTTGACAAGGTGACCTTCACACATGACTATAAGCTACTACATATGGTAAGGAATTACATAGTTATGTAGTTGAGTTACAAGTTATCCTTATAAAGATTTTAAGTGGATACATAGTTACAAGGTGACCTTCACACATGACTAGTACATATGGTAAGGAATTACATAGTTACATAGTTGAGTTACAAGTTACAAGTTACATAGTTGAGTTACAAGTTACATAGTTACATAGTTGAGTTACAAGTTATCCTTATAAAGATTTTAAGTGGATATAAGAATCACAAATGTAAAAGATCTTTCATTATTATAAGAATACAAGTTTCTTAATGGGTTGGACACAAACACAACATCAATCAATGAATAATGTAAGGACTTACTTAGTGTCTTACAAAACCGTTAGGGAAGAACCAAGGAATCAATGTCTAAGACGCATGATTTAATGTAAGGATTGGCTCAAGCCTAAAAGTTCCTTCATGGGTTGGATGACATCCATCACATTAATGTTTAGGTCCAATACTCAAACATTTCAAGTACGCATTCTCTTTCCTTATGCAAGCACACAAGATCCTTACTAAATGGGATATCCAAGACATCAATGAATGAATAAAACATTCAAAAATTAATGAAAGGAATCTTGAGAAATATTTCAAGACTACAATTTCCTTAATGGGTTGTCTTTTTACCAAGGCATCAATGTAATAATCTAAAGAAATTTAATGTAAAAACAAAAGACATAATGGATTAGCATAGCAATGATTTCATCACCTAAGCACCTACTAGACTTGCCATATAGTCCAAGGAGGTATTCTTGCTCAAATGTGAATCATAAGTGTAAATGAGCTTCCTATAGTTGAGTACAACTATAGGATGTCATTAAAATTCAATTTTGATGAGTTTCCTATTGATTATGGACAAATTACTACGAGAGTAAATGAAACCTCTTATAGGTTAAAGGTAATGCAATGTCCCTTTTAAGTTTTTTCTCTTTTATCTCACATTAATGTTTGGTTTTATGTTTATGTGTGTACAAAGGCAAATTTGTTGGCTTAGCGATGACTTCGTTACCTAAGCACCTACTAGATTTGTCATCTAGTCTAGGAATGTGATCATCACTCAAACGTGCATGTCAAGTGAAAAAGGATTCAAAAGTATCAGCTTAGTGGTGACTTTGTCTCCTACAAACCTTCTAGATTTACCATCTAGTCCAAGAATGTGGTTAACCACTCAAACATGGATCCTTAGTGTAGATGGGCGTCCTTTTCCCTATAAAAAGGCATAGTTAAGGATAGCTATGGTCTAAAGGGTGGGGCATACCATAATAATATAATTTTGATGAGTTTCTTGCTTCAAAAAGACTTTTCTCTCTCTCTAGAAGTGGCCATTCTAGAGAGAGAAAGCTAAAGAAAGCACATGTTATAAGGCTGCAAGAAGGTGCATAAGGCAATGTGAAGTGCTAGGTGAAGAATGAAAGTTGCAAAAGTGCCTAGGAAATTTAACCATGACCTCTACATGTATTTTCAGGGTAAGAGTTAGAAATGCCCTTGAAAAGGCTAAAATATGGCTTCCATAGTAGGAACAATGGCTGGAACCATAGGAGGATGGGCTGAAAGAATGGGATGATGAATTGAAAGGTGTAAAAAGGGCTAAAAGCAAGTCCCAATGTGGAGGATAATGGAAGGCTGCCTTCAAAAGAGTTGACCCACAAGGCAAGAAAAGCCCTTTCTCTTTCTAGATTGCCAAAAATAGCACCAGTGTGTTTTTTCTTCATACATGCACATGAAGAGGATCTCTCTCTCTCTCTCTCTCTCTCTCTCTCTCTCTCTCTCTCTCTCTCTCTCTCTCTCTCTCTAGGCACACAAGTGGGCTCTAGAGAAATCCCTTTCCATGCTCTACATGATCATGCTGAAAATTCTCATCTTCTCCTTCTTGCTCACATACCTACCCAAGGTAGCATTACATAGTAATTGGTCTCTAAAACTGCTCTTATTTTACTAGCGTATAAGCTACACATTGTGTAATGGCTCCACTCCTTTTCTCCATAGGATCTCCAAGTCTTTCTAGGCTTGTCAGGCCTTGAGAAGAGGAAAACTATAGTGCAAGGAGTTCTTTATAAGCTACAAAAGTCATGGTTTATGGAGTTCTAAGCCTCCATAGCTCATATGTGTAAGCCATATTTGCATTTGTGTAAGACATTGTAGGTATTCTTCTCCCTTGTGAGAAGCAAGTAATACAAAGCCATTTGAAGGGGGGTTGGCCCCATGAATCTGACCTTCAGTGTAGTGCTTGTCTCTTTTTTCTATTCACATATGCATGCTATCAAATAAATGATTGGCTTGCTATGGTTAGCATTGAGTTTAACTCTATAAACCAAGCAAGCAAGGAACAAGTAGAGAAAAAAATTGAGCAATATTGAGAATTTTAGAGCTTTAACACTCATCATAACATCCAAAGATTTCAATACCTTAGTTAGGTGACATTGTTTGCATACCTTGTATGCCACGTGTGCACCCATAAAAGGAGTTGTATCACTAGTCATCTTCAAAGCTAGTCCACATGGAGGACAAAGAATCTCTAAAAGGCACTATGCCTCGTCTCCAACTCCTACATCCTTTCCATATCTTAAAAGTAATGACAAATAATCTGGTGACCAAAATCAATAGCATTATCTCATCTCTAGGGCACTCATTGCTCCTATTAACAAGGATATAATGGGGAAGCACTCATTGATTTATGTTTCTTTATGGATTCTAGAGTTTCAGCCATATGACCAAGTTGATTTTGAAATTAGGATCTAATATCACAGTCATCAATCATGCAAAGGAAGTTGACAAGCAAGGTAACGTCACTAAATCTAGATGGATCTACAAAAATATTGTAAAGACCTTTAAATGCCATGCTTTATCATCCTTAACATTGTGTGGGGCAAGCTCCTTCCAAGTTGTCATCCAGTGGTTACCTTTCCGAACTTATTTCCTACTTTGTTGGAGTACAACAACATTATGAGCCTTTGCAATATAAGTGCAACAAACAAAAGACAAATTAAAAAGGGTCCATAAAGATGCCAAAACTATGAGCTACAACTAAAGGGACTATTCAATAACCAAGAATACCAATTTGCCAATGAGCATAAGGTGCTGTCTTATTTTGGATGGCACTACCCTTGGTCACTAATAACGCACAAACGACCTTGTCTAGGTTAGGCATGATGGAATGCATGATTTTGTAGCTCTTGAGTGAACTAAGAGTGAACTATTCATGAAATAAAGTGCACTTTTTCACTTTGTCTTTGCTATCTAGCCTTGTAAATTTTGAAGATGGTTTATTTTACCCTAGTTCATTATATATATATATCAGTATTCAATGTTATTATTATATTAAATTTTCATGATTATCGTTTTATTTCTAGTTTCTTTAGCAAAAATTTGTTTTTGATTGCACACTGTCATGTAGTTGACATAAAAAAACGTTTATCAAGGTAGTATTCTTTTTGCACAATAGTTTTGTGTCTCGTTTCTATTATCATACCATTTGGTCTCATTTTGTTTTAAGTTTCTTAATGTTTATTTTTAAATTTTCTAAATTCATGAGTCTATTTTGACCCTTTAACAAGACAAACATGATTTACAAGTTCAAAGCATAATAGTTGCTAACAAGGTTTCATATGGGAGGACACTTTGGTGCTCAAAAGCCCACAAAAACATTAAACAAGAGATGCCAAATATATATATATATATATATATAAGGAGTAAGCCTTTTTAGTGTTCAAAAACCCATGAGTTGTCTCATGGTATGGTGCCTTAATAGTTCTCTCAAGGTGTACAATGAAGGCACCTTCACCACAGCATATTGACAAAAAAAGCAGTAACAATTATTCTAAATCCTGAAATACGCCAAGCAGCTGCTGCAGATGGAGCACTGATGGGACTCGATGGCTGCCCCGTGTGTTAACAGTGGTAGCTACCACCACTCTTAGCATAGTACCTATCATCAAGATACCACCTGAATCACTCCAAGCCTCATGCCTTTGAGCTCCAAACCTGGGAGCCACCACTCTTAGCATAGTACCTACCATGAAGATACCACTCTTATCAGCTCCTAGGCTTGGAGCTCATCGGTATGACAGAAATCCTAACCTGATGCTTCTAGCTGTTGGCCTAATAACAAATCAGCTCGAGCAGAACCTTTGCTACCAATCTGTGAGCCTACCACCACTTTGGTGGCTTCCTTTGCTAGCCACCTTTACGAGGATGAAAATATAATTGACAGTGGTAGCTATTTATCTACAAGGGTTACCATGGTAGACTAGTATTACACACTATGAAGCTAGTGCCTAACTTCAGCCCTACACTACCGACCAATGTACAACCAAGAGGTAGTTAGGGACATTTAAAAAGTATGGCATAACAAGGAAGACAAACCTGAGGTTGTTCAAGCAGATGCACCGGATGCTTCTCATACAGCTTTCGTCCAACACGCTTTTGACATACATCCTTGACATACATCCTTTTTGTTCGGCGACACACGTGTATTGTTTGTCCAATATGCAATGACTAAATCTTTCACTTCCTCTGTGATTATTGCATCAATGTGGCTAGCAGCAGCTCCTCCAACCAGTGCCCCGTGTGTTACAAGCTTTTTGATGGTTGGAGCGGTCATTATATGCTACCATGTTCCCACTAATATCATCTTGTTTGCTTAGTGCGACATATGCAAAATGTATCTACATGTGTGATATGTGGCGTAGAAATAAATCCAGGCTTGTACACAGTGTTCGGCATGCCTGGTGAATACAAAGCACCAGGACGACAAGAAACTCCTAGCACACTTCGCAATCTTTTTGCTGGACGTGACAAAAATTGATGTAACATTATCACAATTAAACCATGCAACACTTTTGTAAATCAAATATCATCACTCTATTATAAATCATTTGTAAATCAAGTATTGTAAATCAAGTATGAAGACATTTTCAAAAGTATAATGTTGTTAAGTAGAGATATGTGAGCACTTGTCATTAAGTAGTGAAAAGACTTTTGTTACATGTGCAAACGTATGATATGTAGGCGGCAAAAAATCTGGACCAAATTCACCGATTTTTTTCCAAGCTTTTTTCTAATGCTCACTTCCACCACCATCAGCATAGCACTTCCTAAAAAATAGATCGCTTCTGCAAGAGCAAGCTGTGCTTCATCGAGTAAAGTGCTACGCAAACTTTCTTGTAAAGAAGCTGCCATTTGTAAGTGTAATTCAAAGTACTAAAGAAGAGCCGAAATTTCCATTACCATATAGTGTGTAATGTGCGTTTCACCCCATGTGTCAACCATATGGTGCGAAAACTTATTCATTGCAATTTTGAGATCACCTATCTCAGAGTTTTTGATTGTAGCCTTCTTGAGTAATTTCATCATTGTGTCCATTGATTCCCAAACACGTGCATGCTTCAGTCCAAGTGCTGCATCATTGCCCTTGTAAGTTGTAATTTCACATATTTTCTTCCATATATGAAACTCTATATGGCTTTGGGACTCTAAGTGATTGGATAGAAGATGCCTTGCCTTTACGCCACCCATGCAAATTATATTTGGATTATCTTGTGTTTTGTCAGACTTCTTTGTATCTTTTGAAAGTGTAACAACTCCATCATGTAATCCTACTTTTGATAGAATCTCCTTGAGGGCTGTTTAGCATTCTTGTCTTTGTACTTAAGGATTTATCCTTGTGTCTTGCGTGCAATGTGCAAACATGGACTCAATTAAGGGGTATTGGCAAAATTGGATCCCATTTTTTGTCTTCAGTGTCACAATTTGGTGGTGTAGCTTGAACATAGCTCATGATACGAGCAAACCACTGCATTGATCCTTTCTTTGTCATATCTACTGTCACTCCACTAGCCTTTCTTTTTCTTGTATTACTGCAGATGCCTCCCTTTTGCTGAGCCTTAGCACTTGGGTTGACTTTGGTGTGGCAACAATATATGCATGGGAACATGGTATTTGCACTCAACTTGCAATCCAATATACATTTTAATGTCGTCAAGTCACCAACCAAGTGCCATTCAACATTGAATTTTCTAACACTTGGTACATGTAGCTTGCTCCCCTGATTCTATTGCATAATATAATTTGAAATGCCTGTCCAATGAAAATTCCATGCAAGGGTGTCATGTGTCTCATGTGGTAATTCAAATGCTGCTGTCCACCAAATGTTGTTTTTTGATTAAACACCATAATACTCTTACCCAAACTTCTGTCCTCTTTGATTACGTTGGAGTTCTTGTACTTCACCCAAGTGAAAGTCCTTTCCTTACAAGGTTTTGTTCATGATTGTTAGGCTTACCCATTCACGTCAATGATCCTTAACAACTTGGCATTTATCTAGCTTTAGCACAAAGATAATCATTCTATTACATTCAGTTGGTGTGAGACCATAATATTGAATCATTGCCCTTTGAATGTTTCCAAGATCAATATACACATTGTTGAATATGTTGTATTGAAAACATTTTGTCAGAGACAAAGGCATGGTCTTCTCAATACATTTGAAGCCACCTAATAGATTTTCAACTTCTCCATTAGCTGATATCTTTGCCATTGCAATGTTGTAAGGTGTAGGAATTGATGAAAAATTCAAACCCTTGCCCCTAAGCACCATTGTTAATAAATTGTAGATTGATTCGTACCTTTTGACTAATCCCTGCTGCATCACATGTCTCAAGCATTTGTCAAGGAGTGACAATAGACCTAAGCTCTCCATTTTCTGCTACAACATGCTTAACACGTGCTTAGTGTTTGGATCATCCATGAAATGTAAGATATTATTTGGCTTGACTACGTGATTCAACAAACTTGTTCTTGTACTCTTTGTTGGAGAGCTGCATCCCATCAATGCACTTGCATATTTTCTACATACCCAAATAAAATTTTTAATATACAAAATAATGTGTTTAGACATTGAAAAATGTGGTTAGGATGTGTAATTGTAGCAATACTTGGTTTCTCAAAGCTGCCTCTTATGGGCACTGCCCTTCTTTTCAAGAAGTTTCACACTTTTTTGATTACGCTTTCTAGAATGAAAACCTAAAGGAATGTGTGTGAGACGATCAATTCGCCACCTCATATTATGTGTGGAGTTCTGGAGCTATACATAATTGTTTGTGACCCTTACAATATTTTGAAATCAATCCTCCAACTCTTTCTTTTACTTTGCTGATTGCTCCAATAGTTTTGCAACCATTTCATGAAGCTTCTTCACTTCTTCTCCTTGCTCATTCAATCTTTGTTGTAGCAGTTTGCTTGCTTTCTCTACTTCTCTCTTTTGAAGAACCTCATCCAAATAAAGGTAATGCAATCTTCAATAGTATTCAAGCAAGCCATTGAATCCATCGCCAATAAATCAAAGAAGGATTCTAATATTTGAAAAATTTAGCAGTAGACATGAGAGAAGATTTAATGGGTATAGGCTTCCATCCGTCCAAAGGTCAAGAGATTTCATCCTTTGCATTCATAGTTGATGTAGAATTGCAGGTTGAGTTGTTTCATTGCATACTACGCAATTAATGTATTGAGGTTCTAAATCAATATGTAAACAAAACTTTATTACTGCAGTTGTGGATTTTTGAAGAGCCATGCATAGAAAAGAGAATGTAGATACAATAAAGACGAGAGAGAGAGAGAGAGAGAGAGAGAGAGAGAGAGAGAGAGAGAGAGAGAGAGAGAGAGAGAGAGAGAGAGAGAGAGAGAATTGTATTAGTGAAGGTGTAAGGTACAAAGATTCAAGGAGGAATGGATGAATATAGAAATTTAATGTTATAGGAAGGGTGGTAAGGGGTTGAATTGTGTAGCCTCTACAACTTAGAAAGGGCATAAAGAGAGAGAATTGCATCTGCATATGTATGCAGGTGTAGGTGAGAGATATGAGCTCATGAAACTATGGAGGGACTAGGGGGAGATAGAGGAAGAAGGAGGATGTGCTGCAAAGGGCATTTTAGAGAGAGAATGTGAAAAAACATCTTTTTTCACTCAAAAATATTTTAAAAAAAAGAGACTTGAAGAAGAAAGAAAAAGTAGAGAGAGAAGAGGCAAGACGAAGAAGGGAAAAAAAGGGGAGGTTTCATTTCAAATTCAAAAAAGTTAGCATTCTTTTGAAAATGGGAGTTACCTCTTCAATCAAATAAAAGTGTGAATTCTTTTTTAAAAAAAAATAAAAGAGAAAATATTTTTAAAGCCTCCCCTACCCTACAAACCCACCACCCTAGCTTTGGTCAAAGCAAGATTAGAGATTTGAACATTTCTGTAAACTACCAAATAAAAGGGTCCCTATAGACCTCATCCTTCTCCTAATGACTATTTTTTTTGTTTCCATATAAATCTATACCCTTTCTTTTTTAATAATAATTTAGTGGAACATTGTTGACCAAAGATGGTAATTTGCATATTTTGCTTGTTGATACTTTAGCATGCAAAAATTATTTTTTGAAAGATTAGTATTCCTTATGTTATTGTCTCAATACTAGCTAGTTCTAGCTACTCAATTAAGCTTGAAATGCCTTTCTATGGAGGCAATGCTACACTTTTGACATTGCAAGTTTGTGGGAAAGGTGCATGTAAGTTACATGGTTAAAAAAGTTGCTAGATAACAACTATACAAATGAGATCAATAAAGTAAACTGCCAATAGTGGGTTGCTTTTCAAAGTAGCTTAAGTGAAAGTTATACAAATTTTACATTAGTTTGTTCAAATTCATAATTACATGAAATTATGTGGGCAACATGAGAGCCATAATTGTCATATGATATGAATACGATGATATGGCACAATATGATACGATATACCATACTTATGGTACTTTATGATTTATATTGTACGATATGATGAGTACGATGTGGTTTGATAAAGACATTTGAAAGTAACTTAGACATTGAACTTGAATTATAATATTGTATTGTATTTGTTGAAGAAGGATAGAAAAAGGAGTCAAAAATAGCTAGTGATCACATTTTTTGCCCAAAATAACCAGATTTCAAACAAAAAAGATTTGCTCTGTTGGACCATATGGTATGAAATGGATATGTGTACGATACTATTACCATTGTATTGTACCATATAAATGCATTCATGCACTACAGAATGACAACTTTGATGAGAGAAATTGAGAACAAACTGTCTTGTCCATGTTTTCTAGCTCAAAGTGCATCAAAAAATAGGTTGATGAGAAAATGAGAAAAAGCTTGTTTTTTCAAATACATTTTGTAATCCTTCAAAAATGAACATTATTTTATTGAAAAAATAAATTCTTTATTTAAGATGCCACCTAATAAATGTCTAAGTGGGTTGGTTTTGAGAACCCTTGGTTTTGGGAGGGCCTATCAATTGTAGGGTCATGATTTTGTTCAATAATATCTTGTTGAAGTGATACATGAAGCATGAAAACCTTAGTTCACAAGATGAGAATTTTATCTTTTATGTGTGTTAAAGGGACCTAGTTTGGCCATAAATGTTTCCCTAATGATATAGAAAGCAACCTAGAAATAAGCATATGCTAGAGAACAAAGTATCTTAGCTGGCAAGGTGGGTTATTAAAAGATACTAGAAGATATCTTAAGTATTCACTCTTCTAGTAGGGGAAAGATACCAAAAGATTATTGATTTAGCACAAAGCATGCTAAGAGGTTTCTTAACATTTGGGATGACAAACTGTAATGGTGAGGAGGTGCAGCAATGTTACATTCTTGAATCTCAAGCTCGACGTCAATGCTAAAAGAATATCTCCAAACCTAAAAAGTTGTAAAATTTTATAGCACAAAAAAGATGATGCAACATATAGAAAAATGTGTACACACACAAGAGGGGTACCAAGTTATTCCCTCAAAGCTCAAACTTTTGTACAGACAAAAATAGGGGTATTTTGAGGCACTTCATGCTTGCCACTTGAAAGAATCTCAATTCTTTCTTCTTTTTTTGGGAGAGGAGGAAGAAAGGGATGATAAATGTTGCATAAAGTGAAAAAATCCCCTACATGGAGACTTCACCAAGTGATTCTAGGGTGTTTGATTGCCAAGCTGAGTGAGAAAATATCTTATTGCTATAAAGAGCTAATAGAAATAGCTCACTAATTGTCTTCAAAGTATGTAACTGTAAATGAACCATGTGAAATCAAGCTTGGTGGGCTTGATATAAGGGGTCAAAATCTCCATGATTAGTTCCAACACACATTAAATCAAGCACTACTTAATAGATTGCCAAGTTGGAAAAATTTCACATGGTAGATGAATGCCCTATGAATAGACATGCACCTCATTGATGGCTTGTAGTCTAGGCCTCCAAGGTCTACATCGCCGCATGCCAAGTGATCTTCTATATTGCGATGAGCTAGCATGGCGGAGGCGGAGGTCGAGGGAGCGACGATGAGAAGATGATTCTGTGGTTGAGCCAAAGATCGATTGAGGAGCTATTGGCAGAGCTGATTGCACCGGCTCGATGCGGCTAGTGGCACGAATGTGATGCGGCTGCAAAGGTATGCGCCTGGTAATGCGATGGGATGTGGCAACGGTGCCACATGCTGTAGTGTCCGGAGCGACATTGATGTCACATACCCTAGAGCCACCATGGGCAGTCATACTCGGACATGTACTTGTGTTGCATAGTTTAGAGCTACTGGTGGCCCCAATACTAGTAGAAGATGCCCCAGTATTACATGCATTAGGGCTAATGCAAGAACATGCACCGCCAGTAGCAGAGCAAGTGCAAGAATAGGCTCCAGAATCACATACTTTTGAGCCACTACTCCGTCCACCATTTCCATTGCTATATTGCGTCGCAGCAGCCGCAGCTGCGGCAAATAGGCGAAATGTGCGGCGTGGGAGAAGAATGTAGACACACGGGGGCCGGAGGAGATCGTTGGGATGCAAGCTAACAGGCTTGAAGAAGGTGGTGATACTATCATTAGAGGTTGAAAGACTGGCGCTGTCAAGTGGGCAGAGGCACTGATGCCTAAAACCTGCAAGCACATGCGCGACCCGAACTTTGCTTGTGAAGTGAAGCACGCAGCCATCCAACAAGAGAACCTTGGCTGCTGCACATGGCTCCATCACGCTGCCGTCTTTCATGCTGCCTGTGTATGCGCCTGCTAAGCTTAGAGAGTAGGAGGTGGGAATGGCTGCACATGAGGAGCCCGCATGGCAGGAGGAAGACTGGTTTATGCCCATCTTTATACAAGCAAACTAGAGCTGCAGAGAAAGATAATATGGATTTACGCTTATGTACATATGTGTGTGTGTGTGTGAGAGAGAGAGAGAGAGAGAAGGGGGGGAGAGAGAGAAAGTGCCCGGCCTGCTGCAGCAAAAGTCATGGCCGCCTTGCCTTTTATATTGGGGTGGGTTCTTTCAAGCGCGCCACTCCAACATAGTCTTGCCTCTTGAGCACCCGACATGTGGCCCAAGCAGCTTGTGTTCCCTACCTACATACACCCTTCTCCATGGAAATTTGCCCGCCCTTGCCTTTCTCAACACCTCTCTCTCTCGCTCTCAAATATTTTGAGAGAGAGAAGAAAATCTACTTATGCATACATACATACACACCTCTCTCTCTCTCTCTCTCTCTCTCTCTCAAATATTTTGAGAGAGAGAAGAAAATCTATTTGTACACATACATACATACATATATGTATGTATGTATGTATAAGTAGATTTTCTTCTCTCTCTCTCTCAAAATATTTAAATATATGTATGTGTGTATGCATAAGTACTAGATCTTCTTCTTTCTCTCAAAATATTTAAAAAGAATATATATATATTCTCTCTCTATGTATGTATATAGAGAGAGAAATAATACTAACATAATGTATGGCACTAAACTAGTGACCGAGAAAGCTTTTGACTCTTGAGCACTAAACTAGTATTCTCTCTCTCTCTCTCTCTCTCTCTCTCTCTCTCTCTCTCTATGTATGTATGTATGTATAGAAAGAGAAAGAATACTAACACAATGTATGGCACTAAACTAGTAACCAAGAAGGCTTTTGACTCTTGAGCCATTAAGAGCCAAACATATGATAAAGAAAAAGCAAAAGAATTATACATCTAACAAATTTCACACAATTATCCATCACTTGACCCTCAAAATGTGCCCTTGAAAGGGCAATGTTTAACATTATTTTTGGTTCTTTTATCACACTTTTTTCAATGATGAGGTGCTTAATAATCCCAATTGATTTGTAGGTGCCTTGCATCCATAAATTCTTAATTTATGGTTGAATTTGTCGTTGGTTGGTCCCCTTAGAAAGCAACGAGTGCATGTGCACTCTGTAGAGTAAAATTCAAAATCTTGTTTATTATACATAGTGTTGTTATAAAAACAAGGCACAAAGTTGATGCGAATCTTGCTAACTTCCATTTGTTGATCCATATAATTGTTAAAGAGAATAAATAATATCAAATTGTATCTAAACAATGATATTGATGAGTTTAATATTTCACCAAGTGGCAAAGTAATATTTTCTAGGGCACAAAGCACAAGTGCTGGGGTAGGCAATAAACGTTTTGCCTTTGTCTTTTTGACATTTGCATTGACACATGCAGCATGTGCACAATTAAGCGCATTGCTCCATTATTTAATCATTGTTAACAAAACATGGAGATCTCACATGCACAAAGTTTTAACAGTTACATCTACAAAGCTTCACACCACAATTTCAACTATAAACTTGCAATAGTTTTCTCAATGAAACATTTTTTTAATATTGTCAAGTGGCCTTTTGTACATCTCTATTGAAATGTTATATCACTCTTGTTTATGGCTACAAATCTCAAAAAGAAACGAGAGTTTTAAGATGTAGCAGTAAGGACGAAGAAAATAATGAGTGGAGATTTGATTGGTGACTTTATTTAAGGACAAATGGAAGAAGGGGGTGAAAGGGGGGAGAATGAAAAGAATAAGAGAAAGAGAGAGTTACCATGCAAGCCAACAGACACACACACACACACACACACACACACACACACAATAATGGAGATCTAGATAATATAGGTGGACGGCTATAAAAGCTTCTTCCTACTTAATAAGGGTGCACAAAGAGACAAAGATTTGACTAGTGCAAATAGCACAAGGAATTCATATTATGAACATGCTAAAAATGTGAACTAGAAAGTTAAATAATCCTTCACTTGAGCTCGAGGAATTCACTAGTAGATAATAAGGAGATGACATTGTCACCTACGTGCAATAAATATGTGAAAATACCCTCTATCTACCCCCTATATATGGATCATAGCTTATAAAATTTACCATTCCTCCCTTCTTATTACAACCCCCTCCCTTACATTTACATAGTACCATACAATACCCATGATCGATTCCCCGAACACTTGAGGTGAAATTTAAGTAGATATAATCCACATGTGGAATCACTAGCAGCAAATGTCTTATTATGCTAGAATGAAATGTCTTAAAGAAAATCATCATCAAATTCCCAACACGAGCCGAGGAAGTAAGGGCTAAAATTTAGTCCAAATGTGATAGTGCAAGAGATGTTGTAAAATATGACCACCATGTCTAAACATGATTAGGAAAAATTAGGGCAAAAGCTTAGCCCAAAAGCTATGTTTTTCCAAAATTTGTGGGCTCTATTAGATTAAGAAAACAATGGATTATACAACATGTTATCAAGGATGGAGTATATACATGATCACCCTAAAATTTGAGGTATTATCATACCACCAACAACAAAAGGTGAAAGACCACTTATAAGTGTTGCCCTACCTTCACAAGTGGTGAAATGCCACTTACAAGTGGTGCCTTACCACTTACAAGTGGTGAGCAACCACTTTCAACTATTGCCCCACCACTTATAAGTGGTAGTCTGGTAGTTACAAGTTGTGCCCAACCATTTGCAATTGGTCTTGCACCATTAAGTAGTGGTAACGTTTCACTTGAAGTGGTGCTTTACCACTTACTAGTGGCCCCATACACCTCTCAAGTGGTGCCTGTCACTTTCAAGTGCTTTGGTACAACTTCTCAGTGGGAACATACCAATTACACATGGTGTCTTGCCACTTTTTTATTGCATACCACTTTGTAGAGGCTGATCACTTGCTAGTAGGAGACATCTAGAATCTTTATGGACACTTTCTGCCATTGCAAAGTGTTTGAATCTAACCTCCAAGTGGTTATCATGTAGTTTTACTTTGTGCTAACACTAAAAGTTTTATTTAGCCTCTACAGGGTGGACAATTTAGTGCTCACCACTCTTGGTTGCTTGTAGGCTATTGTTTTTAAAATTGTTTTTACTCCTTGTCAAAGCATTTGTACTGAACTTTTCTCGGTGATACACACTATTTTTCGTGTTGAGCTATAATGGAGTAATTTTAACATTACATATTTATTGCAAGTTGAAATTTACCTTAGATTCAAGAGAAATTATAGTGAAATTCAAATTTCTCAGCGTTGTTTAAGTCTTTGAAACCGTTCTTTGTGTGAAAGTTGAGGGATCGCTACAAATGTTGCTGTATTGTACATGTACAAATGATTTTCCTTAAAGAGCCTGTGAATCATATGCAGACTCAAAATTTTGATCTTCATTGTTCTTACTACACACATGCACCTATTCTATATGGAGTTGTCAAAAATGGATGTCTTGCATTCAAAAATACAATTAAAGGCAATACTTTGGTCATGGATTCTATTCTTTGTCCTCATCCTTCAAATCATGGTTTTCATCAATATAAATGCTTGATAGGAACATGTAATGCATGTGGTGCCTGTCATGGTCTTTGAAAATATTGTGGGTACTGTTGGATCAAAAAATGAACACAAGAAGAGCACTATGAAAGACATTGTTGAAAAAAAACGTTGCCTAGAGACCTTTTCCAAATGTACCAAGACCATTTAAAGAAGTATGTCACTTATAGTTTCATATTTAGGTGGCAAGCTCATAGTTCATGGACTGCATTTCTTTGTTTCTAGATGATGTGGTTGTCTCTGTAGTAGACTTCACAGAAAACTACTCCTTCAAGGAGCAAAATGATATCCAGTCAATGCACTGGTACACTAAGGAGGTCAGAATCTGTCATGATTACTTATATTTGCATCATAACGGGTGAAATAAAGAAGACCATGCACGTTTATCTTAGATTATAAATAGCATGACACCTTATTTGTGCAACATGTTTTTCTCTTACATGCTGAATGGTTGAGGGATCAGGGCTGACCTTTGGAAAACACTAGGTTTGGTCAAATGGTGCAACTTCACAGTTTAAAGCAAAGTGATCATTCTATTTGTGGCTAGGTATTAGGGTCTTATTGGCATGGAAATGACTTAGAATTTTTTTTGTTCAAAAAATGGAAAGGGGGAACATGATGGGGCTGGGAAGGCCATCAAAAGGGCTCTTGCCCATGAGAAATTGAAGAAAAATAGTGTTTGCTTGACTTGTGCATGTGAAATTGTTGCCTTTTTTAGATTGCACCTCAAAACAAGAGTATCTACTATTTATGACAAGAAAAAGAGGGAAGTTGGTAGGGTTTTTTGGGAGGTCAATCTCGATGAAATTTAGTGATCCCAACAATGGGATTGTAAACCATTGAAGGGCTCTAGATCAATGCACTATGTAAATGAATATTCTGATAATAATATTTGTGCATTACAAACAAAATGGTTGTCATGTTTTTGTTCTTCTTTTAAGCTTGACCAATGGAGAAGGTACAAGAAAAGATCACATGTGGAGATGTGGCTATACCACACTTTGGAGCCCCTTGCTGATGGTTTCCAAGAAGATGAAGACTCCAACAATGAAATCCATTATGCCACTCATGCAAGTCATCATGATCTCTTGATCAATGCACTCTCAATCAACAAAAACTTTTTGTGCCTTTTGAAGAGAATAATGAGAAGGCTACTAACCTCTATGTTTTATAGTGTGTACTATGTAGGTTCCACATGCTTCACCAAAGAGGTCATATATGCATAATGCATAGCAAAATCACGATATGTCAACCTGTCAACTGGATATCTGACCCTTTGGGATCTCCGCAATGCATGCGGATCACTCTGAACACCTATCACTCTAGCATGTGGTGGCACATATCTATCCTGCCTAGCACCAAGTGTACGTAAAACAGGTATGCCAAGTTCCTCATCCAAACTCTCTGAACTTGACGACTCATAACTTGTAATTCCAATTCCTTCAACTTTCTTTTTCCCTTTATCCACAGCACTACTCCCAGTGCTCACACGAGGTAAGAACAACTAATGACCAAATAGATTCATGGGACAACAAAATAGAGGCCCATACATACATGGTGAAAGTGCATTGGTATAAAATGTTAGAAGTAAACTTGTATGAGTTGTGGGATAACAAACCAATAGCTTTCATATATTCCCACTTGATAAGGGCAATAAAGTTCCCTATATGGAGCTTGTAATGGTGAATGACATCACCAAATCGTATAAACTATTGCATGACGATCATGACGATCATGAGTCAATATACAATAGCATGCCCTTTGAAATGTAAGTCCACTTTCTAACTTAATGTATCCAAATGCTCCACCACATTTTACTCCATCGACCATATTTGTGGCTTTTGATTGGATTCCTTTCTTGCACTTTCCTATGAATGGTGATTATTAGATATCTAAGCTTGACACTAGATGGAACAGAGAGAAAGATAGACCAAGAGAGAGAGACATAGGATAGAGCCTATAATGAGGTATTAGAGAGAGAGAGAGAGAGAGAGAGAGAGAGAGAGAGACTATCATGAAGAGAGATAGGAATAATGATAGATTCTTATTTTGGAATTAAGGTAATCAACCTTTCAATTTTCCTTATTGCTAGCATTTTTAAAAAAAAACCTTTTTCACCCTATTTTTGTTTGAGTGTGTGTGTGAGTGTGTTAACTTCGTTCTAAGATAACAGAGAGGAGGAATTGGAAAAAGGATTTCTAATAATTTTTGTTTGTGTGAGTGGTACTTCCATCATTTTTTAGGGAGAGGGGACAATTGCCATCATGATTGGAAGATACGAAGCTTGAAATGTAATGTCATCCTAGGAGTGGCAATGTAATGAGGCCACACACACAATCTCTCACTAGTGATTATCCCTAAGACCAAAGTTGTTTGAAAATTTTAAAGTGATTTTCTCAGCCCTTTAGGTAAAGTGAGGTGATTCCCTCATGGAGGTGCTTTCTCTATGCAACGTGATCTTCATGCATGTCAAGGTCCCATTCAATTGATGCATTTTTTGGTGTTTTCTTTGGCCTTTTTTTACCCCCCCTCCCCAACACACACACACACACACACACATATTAGTTTTGGTGTGTGTGTGTTTGTCCCCTCTACTCACACAATGAAGACCTCTCCAAGTTGCTTGGGGCCAAAGCTCTCACCATCAAAGCCTTGCAAATTTGCCTCGCCTTGAGTAGAATGCCTCCTATAAGAGATCATCACATGCTTCAATGGCATGGTAGACTTTGAGCAGGCTTTATCGAAGGAGTGTGTAGCATGTGCTAGTGAAGAAACCCACAGACAACCCCCATGCGGTAGTCATGCTATGGATAATAGAGCTCCATAAGCACTAGATTCAAAAGGTATGGTTATTGTGCACCTTTCTTCTTTTGCTATTAAGAAGATTGAGGAGGATTATGAAAATAGATCCCTACTAGGCATGATTTTTGGTCCTCGACCCCCCAAAGTGGTTTTGCATTCGAGGCTATGAACCAAGCTGTTATGAAAATAGTTGTTGTGACCCAAGCTTCTAGGCACAACTCTATGGGGGGTATCTTCTTCACTTTGGAATCTCACTAGAGCATAAATTTTGTGGCACCTATGGCTACAAACAAATGCTCTAGTATTTGGAGGTCCCCATCACTAATTATCAATGCCATTTTGCAGGTTAGAAAGGAAGCTCAAGAGAAGGAGCTATCCATGGTGAGATCTAGATGCCTCAAATTGGGGAGAGAGTCCTACAAGGTGGTCAATGATGGTGTGAAGAGATGAACCTCATCTAAAAGCTTGGGAGGAGGAGCTATTTAATGAACAGGTGAGATTGGCTTTGAAGGATCAACAATTAGCAAACATCACAATGGATGTAGCCAACATTTACCTTTGATTGGAACTAATAGAATCGGTCTTGAACCAAGGATGCAATTCATTCTCTTTTTTAGGTTATTTTTGTAGTTTTAAATGCTGGATAAATGTATATATATGTGCAACTAGTCAAATGGTCCTTGACATCTCATCTTGTGGGATCCTTTTGTATATCTCTTTTCTCTGTTAATACAAATCTTTTGCCTTAATTAAAAAAAATAAAACACCAACCATAAGCACGTAAGTTTTTAAGTGGGACTGTAGTATAAGTGTAAAAGTTGTGCAGTCTAAGTATAGAAGATTCACTTAAAAGTCGTGCAGTCTAAGTATAGGGACCACTTTTGTGGGATCCTTTTGTATATCTCTTTTCTCTTTTAATACAAATCTTTTGCCTTAATTGAAAAAAATAAAACACCAACCATAAGCACGTAAGTCTTTAAGTGGGACTGTAGTATAAGTGTAAAAGTTGTGCAGCCTAAGTACAGAAGATTCACTTAAAAGTCGTGCAGTCTAAGTATAGGGACAACTTTTGAATGGTTTTTAAAATCACTTTGAAGTACTAAAAATGTATATGCATATTTAAAAGTCACAACATGACTACTCACATCATACACAAGGGATTTTAATGCACTCATAAGTCATCCTACATCACAATCACAGGCATGGCTATCACAATCACTAACTATCTATTAGCAAGCCTAAGTACGCTCAATTCCATGCACCAAAACAATCCACAACCATTGTGAGAAAATGAGTGATTTGCAACCTCTATAGCCAATGCCACTCAATTGATGTGGGAAACCACTAAACTTGAGTACCAGTAGGTATCTTGCACTACATATTTTACCCATGCATTGTTCTTTAATGCATAGATCAGGTCATTCAAAACCTTGCATGAGACACTCTTTTGATAGAAACCCTTGCACAAGCACTCTTTTTGCTTCTAATCCATTTTTGCAGGTACTCTAAGTTCTCATCAGGTAAACACATCAGCAATAGCCACATCAATATGCAGCTACCACACGCAGTAATCAAACCTCTACAACAAAACATGCCCTCAATATAGAAGACTGCTGCATGTACATAATCAATAAGAGCTATAAGGACACTTTTCTCTCATACGATTTTTTCCCCTTGGCAATATTCGATGTTTAATATCTACTTTTTCTTTTTCCTTTTACAAATAAGAGCATTGCTTCTACACATAGCGAGCATTCTAGCAACTAACCTAACATTCAACTCAACCAATGCCAATCAAAGACTCCAAATTAGATCCATTCCTAGAGCATTCAACAATTTGTAAACGACACTAGCTTGCTCAAGTGTTTTGAGAGCAGTGGAATAGCTCATTAAAGGTCCAAGCATATCCAAGAAGATCTTTGGTAGTGTTTGGCAATGCTATAACGGGACCATAAAACAACACCCTAAATTGTTTTATTAGTGTAATTACTATTTTGGCATCAAATGGAGTTAGATCAAGGTCATTGACAACAAATATCTAAAGTCACCAAATGAATTATGTAGCTAAGAATAAGAGATTATTCCATATATGAAGTTTTGTGGGAAACTTGTAAATGAGTTGGAAATAATCTAATCTTTATTTTGGGTTATCAATTTGGACTCAAAGGAGTTCCAAGTTGTAATGGAGAGATTAGGATTTCACTAGAGTTAGTTGAGGTTTGAGATCTTAGCTTTTGGGTGCCCAAAAAAGTGTGATTGCAAGATGTCCAGAAGGTGAAATGCCCCATAGGACTAGTTTCAATATTTTTAGAAGGCCTTAGAAACAAGCCTTTGTATGTGCATCTTTATGGCAAGAAACATGCTACAGTTAATGCTTGCATCAAGGATGCCATTGACTTTGACAATAACTGTGAGATATATGGCAATGTAGGCTCCAACCTAGGATCAGATACTTCAAGTGCAAAAAGTGGAGAAGCAGCAAAAGCCCACCCGCCAATGCTGATGCAATAGTAGACATAGTCATTCAAAAGATGCACCAAGTCTTTAAACCACCACTTAGGCAAGCTCATCCACCAAGATTCCAAAGGCCCTACATATGTGGAAATTGTGGAGGGGATCACCCAACTTCACAATGTCTATTGAGGAACCCAACACAACCTAATGTCCCATGCATGGATCAGTGGTGTGACTTTAAGCAAAATTGGACCAATCATGACACCAAAGAGTGCTATCACAGGATACGCTATATGAGAGAGCAAGGCTTGGCTCAACAAGTAGTAGGAGGACAAGCCTTGCAAGCTTATCCCCAACTAGCTTTTCAGCCACCACAAGCCTTCCAACGGGCAGGAAACCCAGCCATGGTAAATCAAGGAGTCGAGCATGCACAACTTATCTTGGGAAATCAGCCTCCCTTGCTTGGAATTGTGGAAATTTGGTATTTCTAGCCTAAAGAACAAACCTTTGTAGTCCCTACAAACCCCTATTACAAGGAAGAGCCAGAGACTAACACAAACTTGATAGCACCAAGTGCTTTTCCCACCACATACACACAAAATCCTTTTCTTGAAACACAATACCATATGGATCATAACACCTTATGGTTCATATCGAATGGAGGAGTAGGTCAAGGACTATGACCACCGATGCAAGGGCAAAGACCATTCAAATAGTTGCAAAAAGGGCCATGTTACAAATTTGAAGGAGACCATTGGGTCAAGGATTTTCTGTATCTAAAGGATAAGAAGCCTATGCTTCCATTCCACATACAATTTTGCCAAGATTGTGGAATCAAGCACCTAGTGCAAGATTTCCCATCCAATCTTGAGGAAAGAAACCATTGAAGTTTATTGAAGTAATGCCATCTAACAGCTCACAAAGTGCTTCAAAATACCCATCCAAGTCATCACACCAAGGCTCAAGCTAGAGAGATATAAGACAATGAAAATGAAATGGGAAACTCTAGCAACATCAACAAAACCAAAAAGACCAATAGACAAAGAAGGATACCCAAAATAAATGCAAGGAAACCACTGTCTATTGAAGAAACAAGGTCAGCTAACCAAAAATCATGATCAAGAACCCCAAGCCTAGTAATCCTATGATAGTAAAGACAAAATGGAAACAAAATCACAATCAAGAGGGTTTGTGCTTGTGGACAAACACTTTGAAACCTTGGATGCCTTGCTACAAGCTTACAAAGCGAGGCTAAAACAAAACAAAACCCTCAAAGAAAGATGGAGGAGATATCCAGATCCTGAACATGAAAAAGTTAGCTTGATATATACAAATGCTTGGTAGAAGCTACACAAGCTATCATGGAAAAAATCCAAGCCAAGGGATCTCCCCAGATAAAAACTCCAACCAAATCAAACAACATGCAGGAATCCATAAATCAAACAAGGGGACCAGAGGAAAAAGAAAACAAAATGGGTCCAAAAATTGCTATGGTTCTAGATTTAGAATAGAACTTACCACACCACATGTCCCTGAAAAAGAGGATGATATGGTAAACAACTTATGGGACTCCATAAAACGAGCCAAGATAGATGCCCAATCTCAACAGAAACTACCCTTTGAAGAGCTAGACTTTGATCAAAAGACCCTTGCTCTTGAAATCAAAAGCAAATATGGGGACATTGGGTCCAAAAAATCTAAGGAAAGCAAAGCCAAAACAATGAAAACATTGCCATCTTATCAGGGCAACTATAAGGCCGAATCAGACATACAAAAATTGCCATCCCAAAAGTTTCATGCACCACAAATGCTGGATGTGACTAACTTGACAGTCCTCATGTCGACACCAATTAAGTGCACCTTGCCTTTGGTAGACGTACTAAAGGTAAGACTTGAGTATTGGAAAGATGTTGCAAAATGTTTAAAGAAAATGGACATAAAAGTACCATCTAAAGAAATTGCACCATCACTTCCCAAAGAAACCAAGAAAAACTATGAACCTGTACCTCTGAATAAAGTAGGAGAGTATTGTGAGGGCAAAGATGGAAACACCACACTCCCAGTAGAATATGCAAGGCACACCAATGTTGCTATCCTTGATAGTGGTGCAAGAGTTTCCATTGCTATACGAAAGGTGTGTGGGAACAATGGGGAAAACCAACCTTGCAAAAAATGAGAATGAAATTGCAGTTGACTGATGCGTACATTGAAAAGCCCTTGGGCCTACTTGAAAAGATCATAGTCACCTCATGTTGAGTGGAATACAAGCACACCTTTGCCGTTGTGGATTTCAAAAAGAATCTTACTTATGACATTATCCTAGGAAGGCCATTTATGCACCAACTTAAGATTTTTATCCAGGATTGGGGTTTAACTATATCTACCTCAAGCAAGAGAGTTCTATCACACGAGTAAATCTCCGTGATCACTCCCACATAGATGTGGCAAAAACTCCAATAGAAGACTTTGAGTTAGCCACCTCAGATGCTAAGACCTTTTTACCTTCATGGGTGAATTTGAAGGCTCAAATATAGATGTGTGTAGCCTCAGATTTTGACAAAAACTAAAATAGAGACCAACCTATAGGGAGGGGTGAACTAGATGATGCCTACATTCTAGAACATTTTTTAGAGAACAAACTAGAGCCCTTTGGATGGAGAGATGTCCTAGCTACTCTAGATAGGTGTGTGGAAGGCATTCCACTCACAAAGTTCTGTGACTAGGGGCTATGACCTCATACCCTTCCAAGTGGTTCAGGTTCTCCATAACCAAGAAGAACCAGATGAAACACAAAATGTCGAAATAGCCTTCAAAAATTTTGGAATTCAAGACAAGTATCAATAGCAGACCTAGAATTTGACATAGAGGAGGAGAACAGTCCAATTTACTATGATGCCTAAGATGAGTTCAATGAAATAGAGGATGAGCAAGACCCCATGGATGCCCAAGAACCCTTACATTTAAGGCTACAAAATGGAGAGGAAACTATATTATCAAAATCCAACAAGGAGAACAAAACCAAACATGAAAGATGCAAGAAATAAATGAGAATGCGAGGGCAAAAATGGAAAATGCCACAACTCCAAGACAAGAACAGTTACTTGAAAATGGTACATGCATTTGACTGTATCAAGGACAAGGTAACTAGATTTTACTTAACCTCTGTCCAGACAAACAAAACACCAAAGGAAAAAATGAAACCTATACCTGAGAAAACAAAAGGAGACACCTCAATGAAAGAGCCAAAAATGTCTAAAACAAGGAGCAAAGCAAAGTACAATGAGCTCAAATGAACACTCAAGAAAACATGGACCACTGAGATGGAAAGCTCAAGTTCAAACTTGAGCTTGAGGCTCATGTGCTATGGGAGGCCCAAAATCAAGCTTGAGCCTCCCATAGCACAAGATTCTCAAGCTCAACTTTGAGTCAACCATAGCTATAGGAGGCTCAAGATCTCTTGTGTTGTTGGAGGCTCAAGCTTGAACTTGAGCCTCTTGTCATTTGAGAGGCTCATACTCAAGTATAAGCCTCCCATGTCATACGTGAGTTTGAGCCTCTTGTGATATGGGAGGCTCAAACCCAAGTTTGAGCCTCCCATTGCTCAAGAGGCTTAAGCTTGAGCTTCAGCCTCCCATAGCTATGGGACGCTAAAACTTTTGTTTGAGTTTCCCATAGCTATGGGAGATTCAAGCTTGAGCCTCCCATAACACAAGAGGTTTAAACTCAAGTTTGAGGCTCCCATAGCTATGGGAGACTCAAGCTCTTATCTTATGAGACGTGCTAACTCACGTTTGAGTCTCCTATAGTAGAAGAGGGTCAAGCTCTAAAGCTAAAGCTTGAGTCTCCCATAGATATGGGAGGCTCAATCTTGATCTTAAAAGAGGCTCAAGCTTTAAACCTAAAGCTTGAGTTTCCCATAGCTATGGGAGACTCAAGCTTGCGCTTGAGCGTCTTGTTGCTTTTGAGCCTCCCATAGCTGTGGGAGGCTCAAGCTTGAGGCTCAAGCTTGATCTTGAGCCTCTTGTTTCTACAAGAGGATTAAGCTCAAGCTTGAAGCTCAAGCTTGAGCCTCCCATAGCTATGGTAGGCTCAAGCTTGAGCCTCTCATGCTATGGGAGGCTCCAATTTGAGTTTGTTGAGCCTCCCACAGCACAAAATGATCAAGATCAAGCTTGAGCCTCCTATAGCTATGAGAGTTTGACCTTCCCATAGCTATGGGAATATCAAGCTTAAGCCTCTCGTAAGAGACTCAAACCTTCTAGGCATGTTTGTTCAAAGATTGAGATTTGCCCTTTAAATATTCTCAATGATTTTTAGCCCTGTTTGTGTGAGTGTTTCCAAGCATGGAAAATATTCAAAAATCTCAATCACAAGTTTCACCACAAGGAGAATTGTAAACATTGGATAATACATTCAAGGATCAAAAGTCAAAAACTATGCTCAATTAGTAAAAGGAATGAGGAATTCCAAGGGGATATGGAGCATTGAGGTAAAAGATTAACACTCTCTTTTTCTCTCAAGGTTTACACTTTATTTATCGAAGCTTACATATACATTTATGTATAGTGAATACACGCACACACACGTTTACACACACAAAAATTTTCAAAGGTCTTAGACATGTATTGTTTATGTCGTAGCTGTGAGGCAAGGGATAGTATGTAATTTTTTGAGTTTTGATTGTATGTGTAAGATTTAAACTTTTATTTGTCAAGATTTTTTGTAATTGTATCTGTCTGTGTGCTTTTGTTTGTTTTGTATGTCGAAAGGGCCTTCTTTTGCAGCTTTGCCAAAGGATGAGAAAGAGGGTCTGCATAAATTTCAAAATTTTCAAATCCCTCACCTTATTTCCCACTCCCCCACTTCACCCCCCTTATTTAATTTTCATTGCCCATCTCCCTTACAATAGATTAATGTAAGCATGGATACTCAAAAACCAGCAAATTCTCATTAGCGCGCAATGCCTCAATTTATAGAGTTTACATCAAGCATCAAATCCCACTAATTTCTCCATGATTCACTCCACCTCTTTTCCCTGATTCTCTCCACCTCTGAGGCCATCCCTAATAGCAATCAACAAGCCGGAGGGGGGGAGGAAGGGAGGGGAAGACCACAAAATTCAACTTGTAGCTCATGAGGGAAAGCCTGTGCCATTTCCCCCAACACACCTAACCCAAGAAGGAACCACACACCATGCAAGCAACAAGAAAAAACAAGCATTAAAAAGAAAACAAACACCCACATACACTAACAAGCTCCCCTTCCCTACAAACAAACACCCAAACAAACACCCAACAAGCAAGAAACACATGGGAACATAAAACACACACATACACACGTGCACACACACCAATGCACATGTAAGAGCATACACAAACATGCAGACAAAACCTAAAACACATGCACACACAAACATCTATTGCGCACACTGAAAACAAGCGAGTGGATCCCTACATAGGACAAGGTAAGCGCTAGACAGAATGATGCAGGAGAGAGTAGTGCAAGGCTACCAATAGCAGATAATGTAATGAGGGGTGCTTGTCGCATGGAATCATTGCCCCCCCCCCTCTGTCTCTCTCTCTCTCTCTCTCCTATACAAATTCTCAAAGTTTTATTTTCTTTATTTTTTAGTTTCAAAACCCCCACACACTCCCCCCAAAACCTTTCTTTTCAATTTTACTATATCTATTTTGTTGTGGATTTTAGGGCATGCCGGATAAATCAAGATAGATCTCAGAGGTTGCTCTATTTATCTCAGGAAGAATGTGTTTGCAAGGTTTTGCAGTGTTTTCATATGGAGAGGGGGAAGGGCATTGAGTACTCAATTGCCTCCATATTTAAAACTCAGCTCCCAAGTTTGATGAGGAAAAGGCATATATGGCCAAGGTTCCAGCTATTGGTAGTCTCATGTATGTCATGGTTCAATGAGACCAAACATTGCATTTGTAGTGGGAGTTGTTAGCTATTTTATGGAAAATCTTGGTAGGAAGCATTGGGATGCTATATTATATTATTTGAGTAGTAGAGCAACATGTGTTTGTGTTTTGACCAAGGTGATGCATCAATGGTTGGATACAAGGATGCTAATTATGCAGGGAATGTAGACAACAGAATGTCTATGCCTAGCTATGTGTTCACATTTGTTGCTAGTGGAGCCATTTCATGGAAGTCCAGTTTGCAAAGTTGCACGTCATAGTCTACTACTGAGGCTGAGTATGTTGCAGCATCAGATGCTAGTAAAGAAGCCATTTGGCTTGCTCATCTAGTGGAAGATTTGGACATCAATGGTGGGTAGATATCAATGTTGCATTGTGATAGTTGGAGTGCCATAATTGAGTATGTTGGAGCATCAGATGCTAGCAAAGAAGCCATTTGGCTTGCTCATCTAGTGGGAGATTTGGACATCAGTGGTGGGTAGATATCAATGTTGCATCATGATAGTCAAAGTGCCATAACTTTGGCAAAGAATCCCATGCTTCATGCAAAGACAAAGCATCTTGAGGTGCGTTATTGCTTCATACAAGATGTCTTGGTAGATGATCGCATTGAGCTTGTTAAGATTCATACAGATGACAACCCTATAGATGCTCTTACAAAGAGTTTGGCCATGGAGCGCTATGCACAATGTTGACAGTAGATGGGCATAGGGTGAAGCCATTCATATGCTTCACGATTAGTGTATAGTTTTTGTACATTCTTTATTTCTTGGTCACTTTTGGCCACATTGGCCTTTAAGTGGGAGATTGTTGGGGTTAAAGCCCAATATGGTCAAAGTGTAACCGAGTGCCCAACTCTCAGTGGCCCATTACTAACTATACTTACACTAACTCTTTTAGTGTGTACATTATCACATAGTGAAATAGGAGAAGGATTTGTGCAAAGGGTATGCATCTACCCACATACATCTCTCTCTCTCTCTCTCTCTCTCTCTCTCTCTCTCTCTCTCTCTCTCCCTCTCTGTGCTCTTTGTGCAAAGGGTATGCATCTACCCACATACATCTCTCTCTCTCTCTCTCTCTCTCCCCCCCCTCTCCCTCTCTGTGCTCTTTGTACTTACTCTTCATCCTCACATGTGTGAAGGCAAAGCCCTTGCCTTCAAAAGGTAGGAGGATTTGCATGTAGTGAGCCAAAAAGAAGAAGGTAAAGGAATGTGTGCAAGTAATGCAAGGGAGAGAAATAAGCAAATAGGGAAGAACGGGGAAAGTGCAAAGTGCAAAGGGAGTAAAGAGAAAAAAAGCAAAAGATGGGCCTATAGCATTTAAAACTTGAGGTGAGAAACATCAACTAAAGGCAACATGTCCCCTGCCAAAGTTTCTAACTGTACTGCACCATGTGAGTGTTGGGTTAAAGGCCCATGTTGGGCACCCATCAAAGACTAACTCACTAACTTATACTTATTTATAATAGAATGAATAAGGGGCACTCTCACATAGAGTGTACATAGCCCCATTAACTTGCATGTGTCTCTCTCTCTCTCTCCCCCCCTTATCCTACTTCACCTTCTTGCCTGCACATTAGCCACTAGCACCATGCCTCTGCCTTTAATTGGTATCAGAGAGCAGTAGGTGGCCATGTAGGTGCGGGAGCATTGTTGCTAGGATACCAGTGTGTGGCATAGATTACAAGCAATTAGAGCTTGCCATAGCCATTTGAGCTTGTATGTGAGCTTGAGGAGATCATAAGGCTTATGCAGAAGGAGTTTGGGTGATCTTTTTCTTTTAGAGCAGAAGAGGAAAAAGAGGAAAACATTCTTGTAGGTGTGTTTTGGGGGTCAAAATTTACTTTTTTGGCCATAACTCCCTCAAACAGAGTCAAGTTTGTGTAACCTAGGACTCTATCATGAGGTTTTGGCACATGTCAAACATGCTGGTGTGCTCAAATTTGCCTAATTCTACATATTTTTTTTTCTACAATAGCCTATAACAAGTTTTTGCATAGAAGGTTCAACTGGACACAAATATTCTAAAGAATGGATTCTCTCTTGTGTGCGGCCATCATAGGTGTTAGTAGCAGGGTGCAGGATACGAGTATTGTGGACTCTTTTTTTACAAGAGAGTGTGTGTAGAGAGAGAAAATATAGATTCTCTCTCCTTTGCTAAGAGTGTAGAAGGCAGATTTGGGATCTGTTTTCCCTCACAGATGTGACTATAGGTTCCAGGGACACGTACAAGTTTCTTTTCTTCTTCCATCAGTCAACAAAAGCATGTACAGGTCTTGATAGGTGTTCTACACATATTATATGCTTCATGGGTTTTTGCATATGTGCCATTGCATACATGGTTGATGCTCTATGCATGCTTAAGCAGATTGGTTTAGACTTATCCAGTTTATGCATTGTTATGCAATTATGCACTATTTGTGATAGATTATGGATGCGTATGATTATGGTTCATGCATGTGATAATGCGGTTGCTATATGCTCAATGATTTGGCTCTCAGACTCTTAGATGCAAGCTGCTTAGACTTGTTGGCTTGTGACTTTTTTTCTTTGGGCTTGGCCATTTGTACGTGTGGAGCATTGTCTCCTTTGGCTTTGTGGATGCCCTTTTATGTACGTTGATTGAGGATATGTTTTTTTTATGGTCAATGTACTATGCAACCGTGGTCAATGTACTATGCAACTGTGGTCAATGTACTATGTTTTTCTTATGGTCAATGTACTATGCAACCGTGGTGGTTGAGGGTCGTTGTTTTGTGAGATTTTGTAAAGCCTTCGTACTATGAGTGTGGCATAGCAATATAAGAGTAGATTAGGTGTGGAGGGACATCCCTGAGTTTTTGGCATCAACTTATGTATGTCATTTTGTTATTTATTTTGCAAACACTGATTTTGTTGTTGCTTTATGCATGATCCACACATAGTTTCTATTTTTTGTTAGGATTAGGGTTATGGAGGGAGAGAGAGTGAGCCATTCATAATGACAAAGAGACATTTGATTAACCCACAACTAAATACAAAGAGAAGAGCTCCTTATATAGATGTAGAGGAGAGCTCTCATGACATAAGCGATGATGTTTCTAACTCACCTACCAAGCTAGAGATGCTTCCTACACCAAGCAAGGCTTATAACCCCCAACAACCCTCCCCTTAAGCCAAAGCTGGGAGTAAAAGATGATGATGTAAAAAGATATGATGATGATATGAGAGTGATATGTTTCCTCCCCTGAAACAAATGGGTGAGGATGACCAAATATGGTGGTGAATACAAGGTGATATGGCCAAGGCTAAGATCTAGGATATATGCTCAAGAGGCTAGAGTTATATGAGCCTCAAGAACAAGCTAGAGATATGAGACTAGAAAGTACATCGCAAAGATCTAGGATATGGCCTTCGAGTGGCTAAATATGATATGAGCCATCAAGAAGGAAGCTAGAGATATGGGCCATGACATGGCAAGAACCTTTGAAGTAGACACCTTACAAAAGAGTTTTAAAGTATAACACCATGTAAAAACCATCCTCTGAATCTTCTTCTGCATCTTTGACACTATAATCTTCAATGATGGTGATAATATTCAAGATGTGGTTTACAATGAGAGAAACCATAAAACGTCTCTTAGCAAATACTTTAGTACAAATTAGATGTTAATGCAAATGAACTACTTTACCTGGACTTTCCTTGCCATTGGATATGGAACAAAGGTGAGAGAGCTTGCACAAG